>NC_048595.1:440099851-440272351 GCF_003668045.3 Cricetulus griseus | reverse complement strand
CTGACGCTCACAGAAATCCTCCTGTGTCTGCTCTTTGAATACTACGATTTAAGGCAAACTATATGTGTCTGTAACATTGAAGATTTATATCATATTGCATTAAAGATTTATTTTCACTCTATTGAATATTTCTTTTTATGTATGTGTACTTGTGTCTGTGTATATATGCCACGTGTTTGTGTTTGTGGAGGCCTGAAGGGGGCATCAGATCCCCTGGAGCTGGAGTCACAGATGACTGTGAGCTGCCTGACATGAGTGCTGGTGATTGAACTCGGGTCTTCTGGAAGAAAAGCAAGTATTTCCTAACCTCTTTTTCACTGAGAAGAAAAAAGGGAAATGGTTCATTTTTGGAAAGTGTAATTACCTAACTCCACAGCAAGGTAGTCAGCTCTGGATAGAAGAAAGATCGTGTCTCATATAGATGCAGTACACATGTTTTTCTTTATGTTACTCAGAGAACTTTGGATATTTTCAGTCTCAAGTATTGGTGATGACAATGGAAGTTTCTAGAATAAGAAAAGTACATAAATGTCTCTGTTTAGACCTAGTATAAATCACACCTGCTGACAAAGTTCTTTGACTTACCGAGCCCTGGGGGTGACAAGGGTAATGAGTTCAGTGAAATGATTATGGAGGGTGCAAAGGTCAATTTGGCATGAGAAAATAAAATCAATACCAGTCACAGTGGCATGCCTGATCACTTTCCCATACTCAGTGGCTCCCTGAATGACAGTATCATAGTCTACATATTTCAATCTATCACACAGAATCAGTAAAACGTTATTTAAAATTCAACATGATCTAGAAGAAGGATTTCTCAGGAACGTACCATTTTAGCCCATGGCACTGAGGATAGGGGAGAGAAGGATGTTTGCAGTTATTGTGTACGGCTAGCAAAAGACAGGTACTTCCATTTGGGGCTGACATGGGTGGATGCATCTGGCATCCAGCCATGCCTTCCTCTGCGACCCCTTCTGAGAACTGCATCATTTCTGATTCACTCCTTGTGCAAACATCAAAGAGCAGCTTGTGAACCTAGAGGCTCCACTCATGACTCACAGGTCATCTAACCTCACATTGTTGGTCTTTCAAAATGAAAGGTGTCTTTATACCAGAAACTGTGTAGGTATTCATGAGCCCCGCAACAAAGGTAAATGCACCAGTTTTTTCCTCCTTCCTGGCTCTTCAAAGATGGCTGTGCTCAGCTTGGCCAAGACGAATACAGAATGTGTGCACAAACCTGCTGGGAAGTCAGCTCTCCACTCCCTCCAAAACCTCAGCTAGAAAGCTCCTTTCCAACACTCCCCATGCCATAGGGTGCTAATGATATGTAGATTAAATGTCATTATGAAAGACAATTTGCATCCACTCACAGCAGAAAGAAGAATTTGAAAATTTCAAAGTAATAGCACAAAATAACTCCAGTCTCCCAGGGATGTTTCCCTCTATGGTTCCAGACCTCTACGTTGGCCCTGTAGAGTCATTAAAAACCAGAGAAGAACCTGGAAGACTGGCAATATCCTCCCCCCCAACCCCCACTCTGTGTCCCCCCCCCTCCACCGACTGCATGGGCATGGTCAGAAGGTTTAGAAGTGCTAAGCTCTTGCTGCCCTTCACCTCAGAGGGAAGGACCTAGAACCCTTAGCTTTGCCTTTAACTTTGTCTGCCTGACCTTAAGGCAACAGATGGGCATCTCTGAAGGGAAACGATGCTTTCCACAAATTGGCCAGGAAACCCTTCTCCAGTGTGAGTCTCCGTCATGCTTGAAGGCTACTTCCACCTGTCTTGTGCAGCTCAGTGCAATTGCTTATTTGTGGATATTTGACATTTGCCAGCATGGGAATTTACTCTCTGGATGACTGCTATATTTATTTCCCCCCTTTCTAGAATGCCAGGCTCTGAAGTCTGAGAATTCTTTTCTGTTTGTGTATGTGTTCATTAACTACATGGAGATTTCTTGAGGGTTTTGTTGTTGTTGTTGTGCAATAGTATTTTCAGACACAAACTGAAGCAGTAGAAAAAGTTGACAATCAAATACAGGTGTCCTTTCCATTATCCACATTCTCTGTGCCACTGACCAGAGTTAAGTATCACAATTGTCTCTTGGGTATCTTTTTTTGAAAACTCCCAGTGGACATCACATATCACTATCTATGTAAGTGTTGGGTGACACTTCCTAGGGAGACACAATACAAATGTCTACTCAACCCAAAAGGAGCACTGATGACAGACCACAATTTGGATGCCACCAAAATCGAATTTGGGGATCCAATGAATATATGGGGATTACTTACTTACAGGGTTGTGGGTGAGGGGTTTATTTGTAAGAGTGGGGGTGACTCAAAGGAAATTGCATGACCCAAAGCTTACCCCAGTGTGGATGATGGCTCATGGACTAAATCTATGTTCATGTCTCTGTTTTTGTTCCTCTTTATTTTGTATTTCCCTTCTTGCTCGTCAGGAGTTGACAAACTACACACTTATTTCCTAGAGTTACCTGTCTTCAGTTTGTCTTGCTTCTACAGTCTGAGCCAGAGCATCCAAAATGGACCAAACTGGGATTCATCTGGCTCAACAAGACACTGGCCAGCAGCTGTAAGCCCAGTAGCTGGAGGTAGACAAGATTGCCTCCCTGGAGAATTGACTCAGGAGGGAAGGAAGCAGAAGTCTGGCTTGCTGTCTGCAAAGCTAAGGGTGCAATGATGCTGAAGGATGCTTCGGTGCCGGGGATGAAGGGTGAGGAATAGCACACAAGATTTCCATTCCAAGGTGATCCAGGCCCCATGAGGGTCTCTTGGCTGCACTGTCTGGCAGGTCTGGGCTATCAAGTGAACGTTTCAATAACCACAGCAGGAAAGTCTACTAGCTCCTTCTTTTCTCAGAGTTTATCATTTCTCTCATGGATATTTGGCTTCGGGTTTCCTGGCCCTGCTTTAGCTTGGCCAGACAACCATATACTGCTGACTAAATCTGTGCCCTTTCCCTCGGCTTCCTCTGTGTGGAACTCTAGAGAGGTGTAAGGAAAGGGGCTAGCTCTCTCTGTTGGATTTCTATTGCTGTGACAAGTACCTGACAAACAACTTGAAAGGAAGAAAGGTCTGTGTTGGCTCACAGTTTCAGAGACCTCAGCTCATGACCACTTGACCCCATCATTGTTGTGACCCAACATCATTAGGAGTGAGAGGGACATGTAGAGCGCAGATGCTCACCTCATGGTGTCTGGGAAGTAGAGAGGGGGGGGAGGAAGTGGCTTCCTGCCATCACCACCCCCCAACTCCTAAGTAGATACCACTTCTTAGAGTTTCACAACAGTCTCGATGAGCAAGGCTTTGGGGAGTATTTCCGATCCAGAGCAGAATACTCCCTAAGAATGATTCAGTGTCTGAAGGACACAGGAGCTCTTGACAAATGTCACCTGTAAGGAGTGAAGCTCTGTTGGAAGATGGGGACTCCCTTTCCATTGAACAGGCTCTTGTACCCTTTAAAACCCAAGCTATGTAAATGTCATACCCCATCAAAAATGCCCCAAAACAAATTACTCCCTCATTCTTTGGATCTCTTGAATATCAGTTGCCCTAGAGAGGAAAGTTTACTCAGTGGTGAGCAATTAAAGGGCTATATGTTCTTTTAAAATTATATCTTTGGCTAGAAAAAAAATGCCAGAAGTAAAAAAGAGGAACCTGAAAATCAGGAGCTAACACCGCCCCCTCCACACACATACTTTGTTCTTTTACTTTTATTGTAAATATTTTTTTCTTATCTCTATGCTTCTTTGTGGGTTGCTTCTTTCCTGTTTGCTCTGCTGTTGCCTAGCAACCATGGGCCCAAAGTGTCAGCCTGATGCTCATTAGGGCCATGATGGAGCTAGAGGTTTGGGTTTTGAGAACTAAATTCCTCACTTAGCACTTCCCTGTATGAACTGGGTATCTTGCTTCTATGAAACTGGGCAAGTACAGACTGCCACCTCCCTCTTTCTCTAGAATGCTGTGGTGAGAGCTATGTGAAGGAAGCAGCTGAGGCTGGAGATCTCAGCCAGGCCTGACTTCTCTGCCCCTGAACAGAAGGCTGCTCCCAAGAAATCAGCTATCCCACGATGGCAGGTGGCATTGAGCACCACCAATGGGAGGCTCCAACTCATTACCATGCTCAGGCTAACTCCATGAGCTACCTTTTCCCTATCCCCAGACAGAGTGGAGAGAGGTGGTACCATGCATATGCAAAACCAGAATTGTGTTACGCATCCTTCAAAGGTGTCATCAAGGCAGGTGTGTTCAACTGAAGAAAGGCCACTCAGGGTTATTGACTGTCACCATTTCAAGAGCCCATTGAGTCACCTGGTCTCAGAGGATGTCAGAGAGACAGAAAGACACCAAACCTATGTAAGATCTGGTACTGCCTTGACAAGCTGAGGGAGAATCAGTTACACAGATTCCTGTGTTCTATACTCCATGTTGAGATTTCTGCATCCAATACTCCACCTTGAGGTCTTTTGATCTTCTCTCCTCCTGATCTGGGGATCAAACCTAAAGTTTTGCCCATAGCAGGTGAGCAGTGCAATACTGAGCTACAGCCCGACCCTTGTTTTGTTGAGACAAGAATTTTTCATGTGGCCATGGCTAGCCTTGAACTTATAATTCTCCTGTCTCTGCCTCCAAAGTGCTAGGACTGTAGGCAGGTGCTACCACACCCAGCTTGTGGCTTTTGACAGTGAGTAACTCTGAGCAGGAGACAGACGAATACTGAGAGAAGAACATGTACAGAGACAAGACTTGGGGACACTCACATTCTGTGGGCTGGTGGCCAAGCATACAGGTCACAGGTGATGATCTGGGGCACAGAAGGGATGTGTCGGGAAGTCCAATGCATGGTGCGACTTGAAAATGAGCATCTCTACCACTCAGCCTTGAGTCAGTCCTGCATCTTGGGAGTATCCTGTGAAGGAGGAAGGACAGTCACTAAGCCATCTGTTCTGTTAGGGAAGAATTTTGTAGGTAAAGTGTCCCTTGAAAAGACCTAGTAAGAAAGAAACCAATAACCCTTTGTGGTTTTCCATTGGTTGCCAATGTATTTGGGCAAATATTTTCAGGAGGTTTGGGGGTGGGGGTGGAGAGACAGGATTGAGTAAAAGGTATTTTACAAATATTAGGTTACACAATCCCAGTAACTCATAAGAAGGAAATAATAATCTCAAGTGTTCACGGCTCCCCTGCCAAGCAGCAAAGAGCCAAAGGTCTCTATTCAGCGCCTGTGCCACGTCCACCAGAGGATGACTGCATACAAAGCCGGCTGTTGTATCCAGAGGAAGAGCCATCCTGAGTGACCACACATTAGACCTGGGGAGGGCTGGCAGCAGCTAGGAGAGCTGATGGGCCTTCACAGAGCACAATTGTTCCTTGCTTCCTGGGTCCAGCCAAGAGGGGTTTAATTAAATGAAAATAAAAGCTATCTCAGTTCACCTGGGGAGGAGGGCGGGGCCAGCCAAGTTTCCATCTGATACTTCTCAGTTCACGGTGTAGCTCTCTCTAATGACTGGATATTTGTCATTACTTGATTTTAATTTTTTTCCTCTGTCCTTATTAGAGTAGGAATTTAATTAAGGTGATTATATTATTAAACAAAATAGAAATAAGTTTTGCACACTGAGCCTTCCAGCTTTCCCTTCATAGGGTGTGGCTCCCGTGAGAACCCATCATCTCAGCAGCCCCCTTCTGTGACCCCTTCCCCCATTCCTGACTTCTCAAGTTAGGGTCTTGAAGTCCTTGTCTCAGTCCATTTAGTAGATAATACTTGAGGCTTAAGAGAAGGTTTGGGGGTTTTATTTGTTTCTTTTTTATTTTTGTGGTTTGCTTTGTTTTTGTCTTTTTTTTTTTCCATCTTATCTAAGAAATACATTTGAAAGTCGGGTGTGGAGGCACACACCTGTAACCCTGGAACTCCGGAGACTGAAGCAGGGGATACGGCTAGCCCTTAAAACGTAGAGATAGATACACTTCTTTCAAAAATGAAAATGGTACTGATAAATATGGCTTCTGAATTTTCCCTTCTAGTGATGACATGAATGGAGGTGGAGGTGGAGGGGGGCTATTTTTCTTGTTACCAAAATCAGCAACGAGAGTGTCAGACCCCAGAAGCAGCAATTGTTAGGGACAAGAGAAGCTGAGTTGGATCAGTCCTGTGGCTTAGTGAAAATTGAAAATAACAACATGCTGCTTATTTTTTTATAAAATCATGAGCTTAAATGGATAATTGAATGGTGGGTCCTTTTTATTCCCAGTTTTTTCTCCGCTTGAATGAAACTCCAGCCTGGGGCATGAGAGATTCTTATTTATTTCTGCTTTGCCTCCTGCCCCGCCACCAGCCTTCCCTTAGCTTGGATATCTTGCAGTCGCCTGGTGCTGACTCAAGTGTGGAGACAGAGGACTGTGCAGTGGTGTGGGCACAGATGGTCCACCACTCCCTCAGACTTATGGGGGTGCTCTTCACCAAGGCCCCGGCTCTTACAGGACCGCTGCGGGCCTTGCACTCGCTCCAGCTGCCTTTCACCACACCTCCTCCGTGCCCGGTTCTCCGTGCCCGCGTCTGTGCTGAGTCAGGCCCAGCTACTGGCTTCTTCCCATCTCGAATCTCAGCACGGGCTTCCTGGATGCCTACTTCCCATCCCTTATCATCAATTCCTGGTTTATTTTTACCCCCCCACACACACACACAATTACTGAACAAAACCCCTTTACGTCCTGCCAGGCTCCTGGAACCTCTCCCAACACTGTCCACTCCTGTTCTCCACAAGCTGCAGGGGCCCTGGCAGGTATTCCCCAAGCTCTGAGCCCAAACACGGGCACCCCTGCCCGCTTAGCTAAGCAGTGAGTCCCTGGGAGTGTTGATGCTTCCACAGGCAGCCCAGGCGGGGATGATCCAGCTTTTCAAGCCCTCTGTAAATGTGTTCCTGTCTTTTCCTCCGCAAGTGCCTCCGCCTATTCCTCGGGCGCCTCGGTAGAGGGCGCTCCGGCATCAGCACAATCAGGCACAGGTTGTGAATCTGAACCCCGCATTGCGCAGCAGGTTTCCAGTCTGTACACGCAGTAGTCATCCTGGCACATGCGCATGCGTGCAGTCGGAGGTGCCCATGTTTTGATCTTGATCCGGGTCCACGGTAAAGGATGGCCCAAAGGCTCAGCCTTTACATTTTAAGCTATTAGCCTCACTAAAGGCAAAGATACTAACAGTGCAATTTGCTGCTCTATTAACCAGACTAGATTGACTCGAGATCTACTTTAGTTGGTGACACATATTCCTAAACCCCTCCAAGGAGAAAAACAGAATCTTCTGCGGTGCGATTTGAAAGTTACTGCCGAGTTATTCCATTCTGTTTACTTCAAGCAACTGAATCCATCTTTGGGTGGAAAGTCTTGTGGATGGAGACAAGCAGAAATAGCTCCGCGCTTGCGAAATCCATCACAGGCCAGACATGGAGCTCACTATTCCTTGAGAAATGCCTTGGTCTGCTTAATTAAAATGAAGACGGAGGCACGGTAGTGTCCACTCCGTGGGAAACACCAGGAGGACCACCGTCGCTATGAAAGTGGCTATGTGCTCTTTAGCGCTGGTTTCTTTGATCTTATCAAAGGTACCATTTATTGGGCACTATGTGTGCCTAGCACACTGACAAACACTATCCTTGTGATCTCATTTTCCCAGCAGATGTACCCCATGAGTTAGGTACATTTCAGAGACAGAGACTCCAGGTTGGTGAGGGAGTAGCTGGAGTCCTTGTCTGTCAACACGGCCCAGGATCTCCACCTTGAGGAATGTTCATGGAAAAAGAGACTTGATAGTGGCTCCGGAGTGTCTGGCAGGTGTGATTGGTAAATAGTATTTTACCCCCATAACTCCAGGGCTTTTCAGTTGAAATCCACATTTGAAGGAAATTCCTGGTTGCCTCGACCAAATGACATTTTATGTGTTAGGAGTTAAATTATCAGCTGTAAAATCAACTTATTACCTGGTGAGCAAAATTAGAATGTAGAGGCCCAGCTATTCAAAGATGGTGAGTGGCTGTGCAATGGCTCTCTTCTGGAAGGCTCTATTAGTGTCTATTAACTTGCCTTTTTTTGTACTGGACAACACACAGCCCTTAACTGCTGAGTGCCACCGTGAAATGCAAAATTCAGGGACTGCAGGCTCAACCAGGAGGCAGTTGGCAGTGATCAAAACAGCAGGAAGAAGGCAGGTACCGTATCCTACCAAAACCACCCTTCCGACTCTCGTAAAGTGAAAGCAAGTCCCATTTGGGGACAGATGTAAGTGGGGACAAATATCTTATGCTACGGTCATTTGTGAGAGTCAAACTGAGAAGTGCCATGCTGGTCCACCGCTTCCCAAATGTCTGAGTCCTACCTAGGCTACCCATTAGAGTCCCGTGGTGGCCAGACATCTATCTGTGACAGAGAAGAAAGAGCAAGGGAGTCTCTCTAGGGTGTGCCTACAAGAGAGTTGAGAAAATTCCTTCCAAAATACAAATCCTACCTTCCCAGTAACAGACATGACACAAATTAAACTGGATTGATTTCCTTTTAAATTTTTAAAACTTACATTTAGTGTGTGTGTGTGTGTGTGTGTGTGTGTGTGTGTGTGTGTGTGTGTTCGCTCATGCATGCATGCATGCATGAGCCCATGGAGGTCAGAGGACAACTTTAAGGACTCTTTCCATGTAGGAGCTGGGGATGGAGCTCAGGCTATCAATCACACTTACCTGCAGACACCCACTGAGCCATTCTCACTGTCTCTCAATTCATTTCTTTTTGCTTATCCGCCTTTTTTGGATCCCTGTGGAAATCACCACTTTTTAGGCTGGAGTCATGTCAATCAAATGTTCTGTTCCTGGAAAGAAGTGCTGAATTTGAGGCAGACTAGGCAGGCCAAAGAGACATGTGTTTTGGGTTTTGTCAAAATTACTAAGTCCTTTTTCCTTCTAGGTTCTAAATGAAATGGTGTGAGGCCATGGGAATTAAAAGGACCAGCACAGAGGGAAACTGAGGACAGGTGGAAAAGATTTGGTCTAGTGTCTACTCCTGAGCTCCTGGATCCAGTGGGTCAGAAGAGAGAACCTCCATTCTAAACTTTTTCCTTATATCGGAGAATATGTATTGGTTACCATATTTGCCCTTTTGCCAGCTCAATTTGAGATTAATTTGAGACAAATTTTTGTGCCCTTGTCAGGGGAGGGCATCCCAGAACCAATGCAACATTGTTTCTTAAGCAGGCTGTCCGTAGCTGAGGTCTCCCTTAGCAGGTCCCAGCACTCAGACCTGGGTTTCTTCAACTAGCGATGTGGATCGGTAACCTGCATGGACCTCGCCAGTACTCATATCTGTCACCGTACCTGTTCTCGAGTCTAGATAGTGGGAGCCTGGACTGGCTCTTGCAGTTGTGAGAATTCAGTGACGGGAGAAGGCTGTCCTTCCTTGGACAAGTGTGGTTTTCTCACAGACCTTAAGTACAAATGATTTATATATTATATCATATATTAGAACCTAGCATTTGAAAGGAAGGTGCACGTGTGTGTGCATGCATTTGTGTGTGTGTATAACTTTTTAATTCACAAATGATGAATAATATTTTTATTTTCTTTACCTGGACTGTATTTGCTGCCTTTTCTGTCACAGAAGCCAGACCTACAGGAATGTGACTACCTGACCCTTGGCTGGCTATCTCCAGTTCCCATCATCATCAAATCTCTGCGTCATTCATAATCAGCCCCCCCCCCAGTTCCCTCTGCATCCAGAAATAATATGTATCAGTTACATGTTTACAAGGTAGATAACGCCAGTGAATGGAGAGTCAGGAGATGGAACCTAGAGAATGTGTTTGTGACACACCACACCATCAGCTCCAAGTTATAGACGCAAGTTTTACAATCAAGGGTTGTCGAGAGCCCAGGCTTTCCTGGAGCCTGGCAGTCAGGTGATCTGGACTACTCCTCCACCCCCATTCCCTGCCCGCCACTCGACCCCTCCCCCTTGGTCCGAAGGTAGCTAGTTCTCAATGTGGAATGACAAAGGGTGCCTTCTCAATACTAACCTTATCTGGGATGTCAGCAGAGTCGGGGATGGGGGCAAGAGAAAGAATTGTCAGGAGGTGTCTAAGCAGGTGGGTGGTACTCCCAGTTGAGCCTCCCGGGTGCCCCCTGAAGTTAGGGCAGAAAAGGGAGCTGTGTACCAAGAAGGACTAGGGCTCAGGACACGGTAAGGGCACCCAGGTGCGTGAGACCACGCGGTGGGAATGAGATCCGGGTGGCAGGCTGCAGGCTCAAGGAGGTCAGCCCCTCCCCTCCGCCCTCCCGCGCCAATGCCGCAGTCTCTCCGCCCTAGCCCTCTGCAGACGCTGCCCTTGCCCGGCCAGCAGCGTGCTCGGCCCGAGGCGGGGGTTCCGGAGCCCGGAGCTATTTTTAAAAGACGCGTCACCGGGTTGGAGAGGAAGAGCCCGCGCCCGGGCCCATAGTCTGGGCGCGGCCAGCCGGGAGGGTCGCTCGAGCGAGTTTCGAACGACCGGAGCGCGCGAAAAGGCGCTACCGGCCGAGAAGACCCCGCCTGACCCCGGGAGACCGCGGGGCGTGTCAGGGAAGGGGCGTGGCTGGTGGGCGGGCCCAGAGGGGCGGGGCCGGCGCCCTCTGGCCGCTGCAGGCTGGTGGCGGCAGCGGCGGCGGTGGCGGTGGCGGCAGCGCGGGTACTGCAGGAACAGCAAGGCAGCAACGCCGACTGAGACACCCGGGGAAACCCGCGCCCCGCCTGCGCCTCCGCGTCGCGCCGGGGAAGCCGGAGCCAGAGCGGCTCCGAGGCGCCATCGAGGCCAGAGGCTGCTGCAGGGCCGCGGCGCGGGCAAGCCACAGATCCAGGCGGGCGAGCGCGCAGGGCGCAGGCATCCTCCACCGCGGCGTCTGTCCGTGGCGGCTGCGCGGGAGACAAAGCCTCGGGAGGAAGATGCCCGCGGGGCGCGCACCGGGCGGGCCAGGGAGCGGGCGCCTCCGAGCCTAAGTGCGCCCAGCTGTCCGTCCGTTCCGGGGACGCCGAGGCCCAGCGGGTCCAGCAGCGGGCGGGGCCCAGGTGCGCCGGGTCGCAGCGGGCCTGTGACTGCTCGGGGGGCGGCGCCCTCCCGCCGCAGCCGCAGTGGCCGGCGCCGCAGCGAGGAGCCATGGGCAACATCTCCTCTAACATCTCGGCCTTCCAGTCCCTGCACATCGTTATGCTGGGCTTGGACTCTGCCGGCAAGACCACGGTGCTCTACCGGCTCAAGTTCAACGAGTTCGTGAACACGGTGCCCACCATCGGCTTCAACACCGAGAAGATCAAACTGAGCAACGGCACCGCCAAGGGCATCAGCTGCCACTTCTGGGACGTGGGCGGCCAGGAGAAACTACGGCCGCTGTGGAAGTCCTACAGCCGCTGCACGGACGGCATCATCTACGTGGTGGATTCGGTGGACGTGGACCGGCTGGAGGAGGCCAAGACGGAGCTGCACAAGGTGACCAAGTTTGCGGAGAACCAGGGCACGCCGCTGCTGGTCATCGCTAACAAGCAGGACCTGCCCAAGTCGCTGCCGGTGGCCGAGATTGAGAAGCAGCTGGCGCTGCACGAGCTCATCCCGGCCACCACCTACCATGTCCAGCCGGCGTGCGCCATCATCGGCGAGGGCCTCACCGAGGGCATGGACAAGCTCTATGAGATGATCCTGAAACGTAGGAAATCTCTCAAGCAGAAGAAGAAGCGGTAATGCGTCCGGGCAGCGATTGGAAACGAGGCTGAGTGAGCGAGCCACTGAGTGAATGAATGGACGTCTGGGTGAGCGAGAACCCGCGCCCGCGAACAAAGACAACGAACCAAAGCGATGCTTCGAGTTTTTAAGACACGATCTCTGTATCCTAATGCAGGACTTGGAGACTTAACCTGGGATGTGGAGGCTGCATCACCACCCTGCTCGCCACCTGCCCCACCCCCCACCCCAGCTCAGGGGACCTTTTGTCTAAATGCTTGAGCTACAGATGGGGTGGGGTGGGGGTAACCGGCGGGGAGTGAACGTGAGGACGCGAGGGTCCGGTGGTGAGCCCTCTGGCCCCAGGTGGGAAGGTTGGATGTCAGAGACACAAAAGCGATTTCTTCTTGCTCCATCAGGGCCAGAAGTTCAGGCTGCCCAGCCCCCAATGCGGGGGGGAAATCACGTGTGAGTTACCTGAGGTATGCAGTTCACAGAACTCCTGGGATACCCCTGCGGGAGCGGGTAGGCACTGGGGTGTACTGATGGGAGGGTGGGGATGACCGCTCCTTGCATTCTGGAGCTGTGCAAACTGAGTAGTTTTATGTCACAGGGCTGGCCCCTGTTTGCAGTTTCATTTGTCCTGCTCTGGGCCCAAAAGGAGGTGGTGGTTTGGGTCCGTCCAGAGGACTGCCTGGGACCATGCGGCAGCCGGAGGACCCAGGGTGTTGCTGCACTTCTGGCCTTGGCTGGGAATGGCCTGGAAGACGCCACTTTCCAGGGGTGGGTGTGTGTGGTTTTGCTGAGAACTGCTGTTCAGCCTGGCATGAGACCTCTTACAGATGGCCTAGGCCCTATCAGTGTGTTGGTCACTATCACATAAAGAGACCAATAAAACAAAGAAAAACAGAAAACCATTGGAGGTGGTGGTGGTGCCAGTACAGGTGTTCAAAGGGTGAGGTTCTTGACATTAATGCGCTCTCTCTCTCTCTCTCTCTCTCTCTCTCTCTCTCTCTCTCTCTCTCTCTCTCGTGTGTGTGTGTGTGTGTGTGTGTGTGTGTGTGTGTGTGTGTTCCCTCCATACTGCATAATCGGCATAAATACTGGACCCTCTGTGTGGAATTTGAAATTCTCTCAGCCTACTGATTGGTTTGGAGGAGCACACCAACTACAGATGTGTGCTGAATTGCAAAATGGTTTTCTTGGAAGGATGTCTGATCATTCTAACCACGTGGTGATTAGGTTTCAGACATTTTTTTTTAAACAAACAAACAAACAAAAAAAAAAACACTTCCACAAATGAATAATCTTCACTTTGTCCTTTTGTGCCCCTTGGCACTACAAGTGGAGACATGTTCAGATTTCTGAGTTGGGTCTTTGTAGCCTATCTGAGTTCAGTATTTTACTCAAAGTGTGTCATTAGAGTATTTGATGTCATTCACCAAAAGAATAAAACCCCACCTTGGAAATGCTGACCTCGTTTGCATGGATTTGAAGAGAGGAAGGTCTGAAGGATGGAGTCCTTTGGAATTCACCCTGTGGGAGCTGGCCTGGCCTCAGAGCCAGCCAGCACTTTGGTTAAACGCAAACAACAATGAGTGCTTGAGATGAAAAGGGAGCAGGTGTGTGACGTCATGGTCACTGGTACTCAGGCACTTCACAGTTTACTTGAAAAAGGCTTTGGAAAATAGATAAAGTGAAAGAATAAATACATATTTTTAATAATGTAATTTTAAAAATCCTTTATAATCAGGAGTGAGTCTTGGCTTGGTAAAAGCTGCCATTTGTCCTGAAACACAGTATCAAAAGAGAAATTTACAACTAGCAGGTTTTGTTGTTGTTGTTTTTTTTTTTTCAATCTCCCCTCTGAATCCATCTTTTAGGGTAGGAGTTTGGTTTCCCTCCATGACGACACGTTGCTGTGCAAAGGAGGCCATGGTTGTGAGTGAGCACGGAGTTGGTCACAATATGAGCCCATCCCTGTTGTCCTTGAAACACGAAGAGTCAACTTAGGAACCATAGGCAGAAATCATGGCTTCCTGCTTGAAACCCAATTCTTAGATTGTTTTTAAAGTCAAAATATAGCAGTCCATGATCCTTCCTTGTGTGTTCCATAGCCCTCTGATGCTGGTGTTTTTGTAGACACTCAGTAGAGCTAAGCAGTGGTGAGCAGCCTCCAAGATCTGTTTACACAGCAATGGGGCATTACTGGCTTCTTCATGGGCTGGTCCCGTGGTCTGAAGATTCTGTATAGAATTATTAAAAAAAAAAAAAATCCACCTTCTTTTATTTTCTTCACAATTTCTTAAGCACTTTGACATTTTGGTAGTTCCACAATATGGAGAGAATAATATATTTATTTTGTGACATTGCCTATGCCAAATACTTTAACCTTCCTGTGCTCTCAATACCTGAGTTCCAGGTCAGTGTTCAGATCCTGGCCTGCTTGAACAATGGCATGGGATGGTTTTGTGGTGTTTCTCCCCCACCTCCAACCCCCCCCATTATCAATACTTAAGGGTGCAGTTGACTGTTAGTAGTTGTGCAGTAAAGTCAAGCCCTGTGGTGTATCAGCAAATAGTTAAGAGTCTCAGTTGATTTCTGTAATGTTTGACCTAATAAAAACCCATTTCATTTGTGACAAGAGGGAACCCAGTGAAAATCACTGTGTGGTGGTGTCATGGGGGAGTTCCTATCACATGCCAGCAAGGACGAGTGATGTGTCTGCCCTTTGGGTTCCTGGAGAGGTATTTGGCCTCCCCAAGCAAGGTTTGGAATGGTTTCTATAGACAACAGGGAGGCCAGTTATGATTTAGAGCTGTTCTCTTCACACTCTGTGACAGTGTTGGGACTGAGTCCTCTGGATTCCAGGTTTTTTTTGTTTTTTGTTTTTCCTGTAATTCTCTGTCTTCACCACTCTCTTCTTTGTTCCTACCCCTTTTATAATGCATATATGATGCTGTGAACAGAAATAAACTATTTATACAATCAAACTGGTGGGGGCATTTTCTGTGGATTTTTTTTCTTTCTTTCAGATTTCTTGGTTCATTTTCCAGGCCTGCGGAGCCAGGGAGTGGAGCACAAGATGGTATTGGGGTTCTGGTGGGTTCCAGTGGCTTCTAGAGCTGCAGTTGGTGTGGGCTTCACTGAGGTCTCAGGTCACCCTAAATGGTGGGCTGCCAGAGGCTCATGTCTGTCTATTGGGCCATCTCCTTCCCTCCATTCTTACCTGTTAGTTATTTAAATGATCCAGAATTGTAAAACACTTCGAAACTGTCTGATGGCCCACTGCTTAGGAGCCTTGAACTACTGGAATGGTGCAGTAAGTGAAGCTGCTCTTTGTAGGCTGATCCTGGCCACCTCTCATTTGAGCACATCTACAGAGCCCTGAGATTCGAGGTCTCTCCGGTGCTGTACTGCATAGAGTAAGACACCATGCTCTATACATGTCGCTGAGAATCAGCTCCCTTAGAGAAGAACGTTTGGGGTGGCAATCAATGAGAGCTTTAGCAGGTGCAATGGGGAACATAGAAGAGCCCTTTGTAGGTATCTGGCTACAACTTAATAGCTATGGAGGGAGGATGGGTATGCTTTCAGAATTTGAACTCTGGAATGAGAAAGGATCCAGTCCTATGGTTGAGAATTCAGCTCAATTGGGTGCTTGGAAAGCACGCATGAAGTCCTGGGTTTGGTCCCCAGCAACACTTAAATCAGGTGTGATGCCCTAATACCAGCCTGTGGGATATTGAGGTAGGAGGACCCAAAGTTTGAGGTCCTCCTCTGCTACATACCGGGTCTGAAACCAGCCTGAGCGATATGCTACTAAAAGGTAATAAAGTTCCTGAGGACCCCAAGGTTTGGTTTGAGCTCACTGACACCCCTAAGCCTCAGTTTCCCCATATGCAAAACAAGATAATAAAACCTTAAAGAGTTGTTGGGAAGGTAAACAGGCAATATAACTACAGTGCCGAGCCCACTTCTTGTTCTGAACAAGTGCCCAGTGCCTTTGGGTTCTGTTTTCTTTTGTTTTTGTTTTGTTTTGTTTTGTGTGTGTGTGTGTGTTTAAGTGTGTAGTATGCACCTGTGTGTGAGGAGGTAGATACACATGTGTGCCCAGAAGACAATTATCATGAACCCTGTTCTATCACTCTTCATCTTATTCCCTTGAATTTCAAGCACATTCAGCTACCTCTGGCTTTTTACATGGATTGTGGGGGTTTGAACTCATGTTGATGGTTGCATACCAAGCACTCTTATCCACTGAGCCATCTCACCAGCCCCAGGGCTTTTAGTTTCTAATCTTGTTGACTGCAAACAATATGTAGAGTCCAATTAACTCCATCAGACTGCTGGCCTTCCTATCAAGCTGTTGCCATCTATGGCCTCCATCCCTCTATCATCCTTGAAAAGCCAGTACCAAGGCTGCTGGCTCCAGACAGCATAGAATAAAGTCAAGCAGCTGAGCATCTCCAGCCATGCCAGTGGTGTGTCACTCAAAGCTGGGAAAGGCTGCATTGGATGCAAGCTGGTGGTCCCCTGGCTATCCAGTTTTTACTTTGAGCACACCCCACACCGCTGGGTTATCAGTCCCTCCTGGCTGTGGGTAGATTTTCTGATTGTCGGTGTCTAGCGTAAAGTTGAGCAAGCGCATAGGAGGTATTCCCTAGATATTAGCCAAGTGACTTTACTCACATTAACTAATTTTGGTTATAAATGTTAAAATGGGCATCACATAAAGCTTTTGTTTCCCACTAAATAGGTAAGTTAAGATGAAAGTAGACAAGATATCAATACCATTCTTCCAAGTCACTGTCTTGTTTTCACCTTACGGAGGTAGTTAGGATTGGGGTGTGTGAAATGTACTCATTGATAAGCCTTTTTGTCTCATTCAAAAAGGAAAAAATTGATCACAGTTTTAGCAACCTCATCCCTACAGAAGCTAGTTATTTGAAGCTGGGTTACCCCCAGGAACCAGCAAGTGCTGTTTTTAAGTGACAACCTACAAAATAGTTGAAAACTAACTTGGGGGTTGTTTTGGCATTCTAAGAATAAAAATAATGGAAGTCAAAATAAGCAAAGGTTGAAACCCTTCATTTACAGGGCAACCTTAAGTTAATCTTGCTGGAGTGGATTCTTGAGGAGTGCAATCACCTGTGACACCTAGCTGATAACTGTCGACCTGTGTTTTCCAGAAGAGAAAGACCACAGAAAGACCACAGACGTCCTGTCTCTGATCTCAAATAGCTGAGTCAATGATTTGCGTCCTGAGCCCCTGCTGTGTCTCCCACCTAAACTTTTTTTTTTTTTTTTTTTTTTTTGGTTTTGGTTTTGGTTTTGGTTTTTCGAGACCAGGCCCATCTGAACTTTTCTGTCAATGTTAGAGTCCTTGCTTCCAAAGAGGGTTTGTTTTTTGCTAGACCATGGACATTGTGCTTTTCTGCTTTGTGCCTTTATGTTTGTCTCAGGGTTTGAGTTGTTTTGTGTTTGTTTGTTTGTTTGTTTGTTTGTTTGTTTGTTTGAGAGAAGATTTCTCTACATGGCCTAGGCTGGCCTTGAACTCATAGAGCTCCGCCTGTCTCTGCTTCCTGAGTGCTGTCACCACACCCAGCGAAGGACTTGAGGTTTTGAACAATTCTGTTAGCAACATTACAGACTGTCTCTGTGTCATCATCATGGTAGCAGAGAAGGAGAAAATTCTGTGCCAAGAACAGAAGACATGAGCTTCGTATGATAAACAGGTAAGAAGAGGGCAAGCCCAGAACTCCCTAACTTGATTTCATAGCTTCCCTGCTGCCTGGAGAGCAACCTGTCCGTGCTTGCAACCTGGCACAACTGTGATGCACTTAACTCAGCCGCCACCTGCCAGGGAGAGAGCAGGCCATGAATCTGCACCCAATGGGGAATTCCTCTTCTCATTCTCTGTTTCAAACAGAATGGGCACAAGTTGGTGGGGTACTTCATACATTTGCTTCCCATCATCTCTGGACTTGAGAGTGGGGCTTCCCGGTGTCTACGAGGAGCTTGCAAGCTGGGGTTTCAGATGAAACACGCTGTTCCTCCTCCAAGTATAGAAGCAAGAATGAATGGACTGTGCACAGCTTCCTTCAAATGGCTCTGAGCAGCTCTTGCTGCATCCCACGAGAGTGTGGTACCAAAGAACTGAAGCCAGGAATTCTTGCAGTTGCAAGGTTGGAGTTGAGTATCATTTGCATTTACCTGTTGGAGTTCATGCCGTCAGTGTAGTGTTGTTTGTCTGGAGATTAGGATAGTCATTTTCACCCCGATGGAGTACTTGCTGTGCTGGTTGTTATTTCAGATGCTTCATCTTCCTCCCCTGCTCCCCACCTTCCTGGGGTCCCAGGAGGCTAGCCAACTTGACCTGCACACACAAGTTGAGAAATTAAAGCAAGGAGATGCTTGGGTTGTATGGTCTGACATCAGTCACTAAAAAGGGTGGGTCCAGTTCATATCCCAGGTACCCAGCAGCCTCCCCAGGCTCCACACGCCTGCTGCTCTTACACCAGGAATGGTCTGCAGGGATAAAGGGGTGGTGGTGCTAGGTAGCAGCACCACACTGTAGCCAAGGGCAGGGAGAACCACCACTGCTAACCCTCCCCAGGACGCTGGCAACAAGCCAGGCCCCACACTTAGCATCTGCGTTTCCTCCTTAAAGGACAAATGCCATGTCAGAGAAGGACAGTCCTTGTGTCAGGGCCTATCCTTGAGTAAGTCTGAGTGTTCAGAAGCTGTTTGTGTCGAGGACACTATCCCTCTGTTTCATCCAGGTCCATATCTGTTGCCAACCGTCACCAGGCTTGGCAATGGGTCTGCACTTGGGGATATGTGGTGACCCCTCAGAACCTCTGATCTCTTCAGTGTGGAGAGGCTGGCACTAGCTACCTCTTCTGCAGGGCAAGCACAGATGTGGAGAAAGGACACGTACCCTGAATGCTCTGTGCTGACCCTCCTCTGAGGACTCTCCTCTTTCTCATAATAACCTCAATGTTTTGTCTTGTTTTCACTGATCAGAAAATGGACAAGTCGGGGGCTGGAGAGATGACTTAGTGCTTTGTGCTCTTGCAGAGGACCCAAGCTCACTTCCCAGCACCCACATTGGCCGTAGGTTATAACCTACGGCTCCAACTCCAGGAGATCCAATGTCCTCTTCTGGCTCTATTGGGCCTGCACACACATCACACACACACAACACACACACACACACACACACACACACACACACACACACACATTTTTAAAATAAAAATAAATCTTTAAAAAGGAAGCAAATGGGCAACTCACTGAAATGATGAGTCAAGGGACTTCTCACAGAGAAACCTCTCTCCCTCTCTCCTTGTGAGTCTCCGGACCCAGCCTGGAGCTGGAGTGTCCACAGGGGGACCCTTGAGGAAATGAGCTTATTTCTGTTTTTCATTGGATAATCCTCATTCTTTGGGTGCCTCTTCAGGACTGCTTTCATTTCCTTAAATGCTATCGTCATATGCAATTAATTTCAGCTGCCCACGTCTCAAGCAAACTCAAACCATTTCCATGTATAATTTAGAAACCATCACAGTGATGATGGTTGTAACAGCCTCTTTCATAAATACAGGTTTGCATTCATTGTTTCAGAAATGACAGTTTGCTTTGCTGTGTCATTTGAACTGTGCCGGGACTATGCATTCATTACATTTTAAAAATGCTGCTAAAAATAATGTTCACAAACACTATGATGTCTACTGGTTTGGGGACACCCTGCTGGGCAGAGATGCCAGGATGACTTATGTGTCCCCATTCTTGACCTCAGATTGGCTGTCATTCTAGCTGGTGAGTCAGGTCTAAACTATCAGACAAGACACCTAAGTCCAGTGTGAGGCATCCTTCACTATACCAAAGATCCAGTCATTAACTGAGTCACATTCATGGTTGCAAGCCACCTGCCTCAGCCTAAACCAGGAGCACTTTGTTTTCCCCAAAGCACAATGCTCTAAGCTTTATGTGAAGTACTCCAGCCCACTTTGGAGTCCTCAGATGTCTCTGTGCTGACAGCTCCTCCTCCATCTTCCCTATCCTGCTCTGAGTTTTGCCAGCAGACATCACTGCAGGATCTGCCCAGCAGCCACAACCGCTGGCCCCAAACCTCACAGGCTGTTCTCACTTCCGTCCACTGTTCTTGTTCTTGTTCAAGGGCTCCTTTGGAGGCATGGCTCCTTCAGGTACAGCCTCACTTTGTTATAGATGTGGATTGGAGTATAGGGGACACTTGCTGAAATTTCCAGATTCTTTGTGTCCCAGAATGAACAATTGGACCAGAGACATATGGATAATGGTAGCAATAGGGATGGCTTATTGAGGAAGAAAACCTTCTGAGAATGGGAGTAGGGTAGAGAGCTGGGAAGGCTGAGAGTTCTGATGGCCTTGGCCAAGAGAGTTGGGCATGGGCTGTTCATGCAGTGCCCTCCTTGGCCTGCATTTGGAGAGCTTGGGCTTTTCTGGCACCTGCTCTTTCCCTTGCATGGAGCTGTCGTGGAGGTGTTCACCATCGTTCTGTCGCCTGGCCTCTTCCTTTAAAAATCTGATCTAATTCTGATGCCTTTCCACACTCCTGCCATAACCTCAGGTGTGGAACCAAAGTGTCCATGAGTCTTAAGTAACTAACTGGGTGACTAATACTGCAGCCTTTCAGAAAAGCCCCATTGTCTGCCTCCCTCCCCTCTGCCCCTTGGAGTGGCAGCCCACATATGCTTCCTGGCTGGAGGTGCTGAGATGGGTGAATCCTAGTCTAGGCCAGCCAGAGCCTCGAACCAGCGCACTGCCCACCTGAGGGAACAGGGTGGTCTACCCTGTTCAGTCATTTAAGGATTTTCTGCAGAACTATCGAGAAGGAACACTTGTCCCCAAGACCTACTGTCTTGTTTTGGTTCTGCTGTCCCTGCAGTGTTTGCACAGGTAACTGGAATCGTGGAATCTGAAGCAAAGCGTCTGATGGGGTTGAGGTCTATGATAGGAGGAGACTATGATACCCCTTCCCTGACACACACACACACACACACACACACACACACACACACACACACCAGTACCTGGTCACCAATGCACTCAGGAAACCCAGACTTTGCTTGGAAGACACCCTGGCTCTGCCTCTGTATAATGTGCTCAGGGAAAGGGACCCTGCCCTAGTGTCAGGGGAGATTTGTGTGAATCTGTGATTTGCTTGGGAAGGATCATGTGGCACAATTCAAACTAAGACAACGGAAAGGAAAGACCTCACCAGGTGGATGTGCATGAGACATTTCCAGTCCAAACCAGAAGATCACAAGGGGGCGGGATGGGGGTGTGGCCAAGCTGCTAGTCTTCCTATTGAGCCCAGAGTCATTCCTGCTCCCCGCCCCTCCCCACAACGTGCTGGGCTCCCCTGAGCCTTCCTCAGATAGGAGCGCTGCCCATCCAGCAGTTGAGATAGCATGGTACATGAATTCCAAGCTGGTGCCCCTCACATCAGGGGTGCACGACTTGCACCTGGGATTCTCAGGCACTGGAGCAGTCCCTGAGTTTGGTCAGGATGGAGTTATGTACTGAAAGTCTGATTTTCTAGTATATTCTAGTATATTTCTAGTATATGTTCCGTGGATGCAAATGCCAAAGTCACTCCTTCCTAGAGAGTCTTCCTAGGACCCCAAGGGCCTAGCCATATCACTCTGTTCTGTCTAATGCAATAGTTCTTACTTGCAAGTGATTTTTGTCCCCCTGGAACAATGGCAACATTCTGAGACACATTTGGTTGTCATAGCTAAGGGGAGCTCTGTGCACCTAGTGGGCAGAGGCCAGGGGGCTGCTGCTCAACCCACTGCAATGAGCGCAGCAGTCTCCTCTCCCTTGGTGGCCCTGGAGCCACCTCAGCTACTGTTCTCTTGTTTTCTCTCTCTGCACTCTGTCATTTTCCTATTGCTTCTGTGAACAGTTGCAAAAAACAAAACAAACAAACAAACAAACAAAAAACCACAGTGCATACTGGTTATCTCCCAGATTTGGAGTTCAAAGTGTTGCTTCCTTCTGGAGGCCTTAGGAGAACTCTTCTCTCCCCTTTCCCAACCTCCCATGATGCATGTCCTGGTCCTCAAACCCAGCTGCCTTGCCTCTTCTGGGCACTGTGTCCCTCTATCTCATAATGACCTTGGTAACTTCACGGGGCCACCAGGTAACCTATGGCATGTCTCACTTCATGGTTCTTAGGTTTAGCAAATGCAGAGTTCCTTTGCCATGTGAGGTTACACAGTCACAGGCGTCAGTGACTAGAATAAGGACATTCTGAGGATACTCACCCTACCTACCCCACCCTCCTAGGATGAAAGTACCAGAGCAGGGGTTTTAATATCATTTGTTCCTTTCTAATCCTGGAGCTTAATGCATCCCTGATATTTTGTTGAATAATTTTACTAGTAATTTATTGAATGATAACTGACTTGTTTTTTAGAAACAATAGAAAGCCTGTCAAGTCCCCATAAGAATGAAGGTCAAATTGTAAAGTCAGTGTGGACAAGCTCCGGACATGCAGTTAACTCAAGGAGTTAGAGCAGTGGCCAGGTGGGGGTTAGACGAACAATTAGGGAGTCATCATAATTTGGAACATACAGATTTCGTAGAGGACTAACAAAGACCCCCTTGGTGGGCATAAGGCTAATGACAGTCAGCTTAGTGGTTGGCTTTTGGTCTTGGGCTGAAGCAATACATTGTTTCCCAAGAGCCAAAGTTGAGGACCTTAGGCAGCAGGGGCCCCAGGCTAAGGAGTTGACTGGTTTCCTGAGGCTTGTGAAGGTCTGCTCCAGCATTGTCCCTGGTAGCTGCTGTCTTGTTTCTGTCTATGGCATCCTATGACTTGTGGCAACATGGTTCTAGTCCTCAAGTGGTGGTCTTTCCAGGTACCCAAATGTCACTTTATTATACAGACACAGCTAGATGATTGCTTGTCACTGGTGCACCTTGTGGCTTTGGCCTGTTTTCATCTCTGTTCAATGAACCCCAGGCTCTGATTTTCTTTTCAGTCCTGGACACTAGACTCCAGGTGTTACGCATGTGTCAGGTAAGTTCTGTACCGTTAATCTATATCATTGGCTATTTAGCTCTTTAATAAACCAATGATAGCAACACAACCTCGCAGTGTACAAATGATTATTATGACAATCCCCCACCATGATAACCTCTGGGGTAGCACCCGAAGCCAGCTGCTGAGGAGTTAGTGCCAGCATGACTGTGCTGGTGAATTCCAGTGTTAGCTCCCTCCATTACCTTACTTTTTAGAGGATGTGCTCTGGGCTTCCTGGTCCTTCCAGGAAGGCCTCATCTTCTGTTATTAAAGGCTCTGCCTCTCAGGTGTCTGTACCACACAAATGACAAGTGTGTTTACATCTCAGGTGGGTAATTACACCCCCAGTGCATTCAGATTAAAGAGGATGGAGGAGGCTGATGAGCACTGGATGCTTCCTTTGTGAGGTGCATATAATCCCTGTGGTCACTGTGACACTCTTAGCTCTGGAATGACCATAAATGTAGCCTGTCTAGGATATATGCTCCAGAGAGGAAGGGTATAGGGAAAACCAACAGCACAGGTGGGAATTATCCCATCCTCTGAAGCTTGGACAAGTTCCCAAGGTCATGGTGCATTACCTGTGGTAGGTGTTATCCCATATGGGACCCCCTGAGAGGCTAGTGAGCGGGCATGTATAGAAGAGGCTAGGGTACCAGAGATAAATTTGCTCTGTAACTATGTTAGTGACTCTCAAAGTCACTAATCTAAAGAGACTGACTCACCCCTCATATGTATCCATATCTCTAGAAAGGCATTGGTCTAGTCACCAGCAGGGGAGATCTCTTGCTCTAATCCGCTCTTAAAGGTCCCATTGGGAATCTAATCTCAACAAGTTTGTGTGTGAACTAGTCATGTCCTGACCTCAGCACTGTTATGAATAGAGAATCCTAAGAGGTCTTTCAGTAGAGGAAGGTAGGGTCCTGGGATGTCTTGGAAGTAGGAGTTGTGTGTACTCAGAGAGATGGGGGAGGTGGTGGCATGTCTCCGAGCATAGCGAGGTTTCAGCAGAGAAGAGGCATGTGGCTGCACAGGTGTGTCCCAGGTATATGGTAATTAGGGAGTCAAGGGAAAGCTGGGGTCTAAGGAGAGAGGAGACTAATGCTGACCCCACAAAGAGCTTCCTGCTGATGCTCTAATGTGGGTGGGCAGGTGGCTTAGGCATTGCTTGAACTCAGGGATGAGGGTCCTGGGAGGCGTCTACTGACCTCAGGATTCATGGCTCATTGTACTGCAAGAATTCCTAGAAGAGGTTGAAGAGTGGATCCCCAAAACACTACTGCTCTGCTGGTAGCCCACCCACATCTGTGTTTTGGGACAACAGCCTAGGAAGATAATCCTGGTCCCCCACCAGCTGGAGTCCCATCACTTGAAGGTCTTCATGGCTTTTTAATAAGAGTGCTAAAGTTTCAGTTGCCTGGGAGCCTGCAAATGACAGCAGGGACCCTAAACTTAGGTTATCAGATAGTATTAACACTCCCCCTACCACCACCCTAATCCTGTTTGTCTGTCTCCTGGAGACAGTGAGATGACTCTGATTACCCTGGACTGTAGGCCTTTTCTTTCGGTTCTACCATCAAAGGCCTCTGTCTGGGCAGGAAAAGGAGTCAGGGTGTTGGCTTCCCAGCCCTATATGTTGAGCTCTCTGGGGTTTCACGGCATATGGATGCCCTTGGAGAAGCTCACCTAGTGCCTCTCAGAATGCTTGCAGCTGCTGTTATTCTCTTCTACATAGAAGAAGCAGGTTCACCCCTCCCGTTTTTGTTACAGCCTGTTTCCAACGTGACTAATCTGTTCACTTGAACTTGGTCCCCTGCCTGGGACATGACTGCCACTGAGTCTCACCCAGCAGTTTGCCTTGACCAGTGGCCTCCATCACTGAAAAAAACTATCAGCCATGTATGGTCATAGAAAAACAGTGGCACCATCCCTCAGACAGATTCGCTCGCCTGGAGCAGAGCCAGTGTGGTCATTCCTGTAGTTGCTTCTCTGAAAGGGACAAAGTGTGTGTTGGAGACCAATTCTCTAGAATCCTAGAGTGCTGCAAGTACGTAACACCTGGCCACACTCAGGAATGCCTGGTTTGGTCTATCTAAGTGCCTGAGTGACAATATTCTACTA
Source organism: Cricetulus griseus (assembly GCF_003668045.3). Lineage (NCBI taxonomy): Eukaryota > Metazoa > Chordata > Mammalia > Rodentia > Cricetidae > Cricetulus > Cricetulus griseus. Next base: position 440,247,405 of record NC_048595.1, on the reverse strand, counting down.
ATGGAGACACCCCCAGCCCTGCCGAGTCCCACAACGGGGCCCAAAGCATCACTCTGCTTCATCCCCATTGTTACAGTCTGGTTAGACATTAGACAGACCTGTGGCTTAATTCTTAGTCCTAAGGTGACCCAAATCTAAATCCTTTGAGGGACCACGGGGATGATGGTTCTCACAAGCTGGGTTACCAAAGTGTGCTGACAGCAATGGGCTTTCTTTGTGAGACAGATGTGTGATGGGGCAGGTGGCATGAAAACCTACACCACAAGCCTGACTTTGACACTGATCAGTTTGCCTTCTGTGACCCTGTTCAGAAATGAAGTTTGGAGGCTAGAAGGGCTCCCAATTCTAAGCTGGTATCAGAAAGCAATGGACATTTTAGGATGAAGTTAGAGTGGGCCAGCCCGAGGACCCTTTCCAGTTCCAAAGCCCTCTGCCTCTGCTCCACGCTGGAGATCTGTACCACTGACTTCCATGGCAACAGCTGACCCTTGAGGTTTAGTTTCAAATGGGAGCTGTCTGAGGAGCTTGTCTTCACCACGGAACATGATCCCTCAAGTCTTCAACCCAGCAATTATGGGTCCTGATTCCAAACTAGAATTTAATCGATACTCGCTCATTAGGGCAAGTGTCTACCGGCATCTGCTGAGCCTAGCAACTAAAGTATTTATGACCAGACAAACCTGTTTTCACTGTCCTCTGTCATTGCTCCATCACAGGCAGCCAGCCATGTCTCAGACCAAAAGCCAAATCATTCTGAACACAGTTTACATCAACTGTATTCCAATAATCCCAAGGGAACGGAGATTCTAGGAGCCAAAAGCTGTATCAAAAAATATAAATTCTTCCCCCAGTATTTCAGGCCTGTGGTGGGTTTACTGTGAATTTCTTCACTCTCTGCTGTGGGCATCATGACTGGCACAAGCATTGCTGGGAGCCAGGATGAGGGGTGAACAGTGTCTTTCTATAAGAACATCATCTCAGGGAAGGAGCAAAGGTACACACCAATTACAATCCATCCAACAGCTTGCTTAGTCTCTCTCCTGGGAGTCTCCTGGGTGGTGTCTTTCTGGTCCCCATGGCCTGGTCTCAGGCGCTTTCTGCATTTGGTTACATTGAAAGGCATCGGTGACTGTGTCCCCCAAAGACACTCATCACCAGTCAGATCCTCTGCCTCTTCCTAATTCCATTCTTCCCAAACAGGACCAACAGTCTCATGGATAACTGAGCCCCTCATCCCACTGCTGCTGGTGTCCATCACACGCAGTCACTCCATGTTGCTTTTGTGCCCACTGTCCTTACAGCTGTTGGAGTATGTATGGACTTGCTTCTCTTCTCCTGGCACCCATAGTACCTAGAAAAGTCATTGATATCAATGCTGGCCACCACATGACTGCATTGGAGGGGAAAAGCTAGGGATAAAGCAACAGGGCTGAGAGGAGGAAGACCTGGGAAACCCAGGCCACTGCAGGTCCCAGCATCTGGCCCACTCTAGATGAAACAGGGCACTTGTGGAAGACATGCATCTCCTCACAGCAGGTGCTGGTATGTGGGGATAGTCTAGACCTGTTGAGATGCTTTGACAGTTGTGTGTATGTGTTTATAATGGATTTCTAGACCAGGCTGGCCTTGAACTCCCCATGTAGTCGAGGATGACATTGAAATGCTGGTCCTCCTCCCTCTACCTCCTGAGTCCTGGGATTACAGCTGTGCACCAACTCATTTATGTAGTCCTTGGAATAGAAACTAGGCCTGGTGCATGCTGGGCAACATGGTATCAAAGGAGCTACAGTCTCAGGCCCTGAGCTCCATGTTTAAAGTGTTCTTCCATGAGTATCACTTTCAGGTTTAGGAGGAAGCTATGGCCCCTTTGATATCAGGTCTTTTCCACTCCTTGTGTGGACCCTGGAATTATGGTAGTCTCCACTAGTACACTGGAATGGGAAGGATATCCTAGGGGACTTGGGCACACTTTGGGAGCACCATTGCCCCATAGGCATGGGACCAGCGCAGGGCATGCCACTCTATGCCAGCTATAGCCTTTGGTTTCTGAACACATTGATCAGAAGTCAAGGGGCTCATGAATACATTCTCCGGGAGCCATTGATTTCAAAATGGAACCCTGGGGATGCAGGGTCCGGGATGCTCTCAGTCTCTGCCTAGTCTGAGCCTGTCTCATAGTGCATCACAGCTTCGACATCATGCAGGCGACAGGAAGCTCTTCTGGACAGAATAAACACCACGTGGTGAAACCCCACTGTCAGTAGAATCCAGCAGTTTCCGTAGCCATGCCTAAGGCTACCAGTCTGCTTGGGCTGCTGTCACAAAATGCCATGGGCTAAAGTGGCAAAACCTCCCTTGTTACTACTTCCTTGGAAGCTGGTAAGTACCCAAATCTCCATGTGGTGAGATCTCTCTCTCTCTCTGTGTCTCTCTCTGTCTCTGACTCCTCCCCTCCCTGCCTTCCTCCCTCCCTTCTCTGGTTTCTCCTCATGGCTCACATGAAAAGAAAGCTCTGGACCCCCTTCCTTTCTTTTGAGGATACTATGACTACCACGGGGATCCTCTTCCATGACGTCATCTAAACCTAATCTTGTCCTATGGGACCCACTTTCAGATGTCATCACATTGTAGATTTGGGCTTCAGCATGTGATGGGGAGGCGACAGACACTCCAGTCCACACACCATTCCATCTGTATCATCCACCGTCAGAACTTCCTAGGTATGTCCACGGAGCACATCAGAGGACCTGGGGATTCCGTTTGAAGCTGTGGACTCTGATACCTACTGTACACATTTGTCTGCAAAGGGAGACCCTTCTTTCTGGTCTACATGGGTTTTTCCAGTTGTTTTTTTCCCTTTACAGGGAATTATAAATGGGCATATAATCCTCCTTAGCATATGGCCAGAGGGTTCTGAAAACCCACAAGAACTTAAGTTCAAGTCCTGGTTTGGTTTGAGTTCCCAGGTCCATGACCTGGAATATAGGACACTTGTGATCAGGCTACAACTGTTCTGAGTTGGATGGAGCAGGCACAAAGGTAAGGGATTGCATGAGAGAACAAGTGCACACCAAGGCAACTGGGTTACAGCCTAGGTCAGAAAGAAGACACCATTGTACAGAGATCCAGTCCCCTCACGTAGCAGGTGTACACACACCTGTGTACTCTCTTGTGCACATTAAGTTGTGACTATCTGTACATCTCATCAACTGGTGAGCTGATAGTCAAATACAGGATGCATTGTTTCCTCTTCTTGTATTATTTTTTAGAAATGACTAATTGGTCATTTGATTCAGTTTTGCTGGCCCCAGGGCCTTGGGCTAGGTAACACATGATGTGGTCATTTGCCAGGATTATTCAAGGTTGACACAAGGCAAAGGAAAGCATAGCTGTCTTCTGTGCAGTGTCACAGGCATGCAGTTGGACATCACATGTCCATTGCAGTTTAGAGATGAAAGGAACCTTCTGGAATGTATGTTCAACTTCAACGAATTGACCTGAGATGCCCAACCCTTAAGTCACACAACCCTTTCTTCTGTAAAGTGTCTTGAATTCAGCGCTCTGCTTCCTGCCCCAGTGCTTTACACATATTGCTGATATTTCCCCCAAACCTCTCCTTTTCCTACTGTCCCCATGGGTTTCTCTCTGATTCTCCAGCTCTGTAGTAGCTTTGACCTGTTGGTAGAAGCCCCTGACTACTGTGATAGCCAAGCCCTGGCAAGCCTTCTGAAAACAAACACTTGTCTTTCAGCGCCATCTCAGTCAACTCTTCCTGTCATTTCTGGGCAATTTGATTGGCACTTGTCCCTTCCTTTAGAAGAGTCATGCAAAACAAAATGGCGTCTGCCCCAGCCTCACATGAGTCATTGATTTCTCTCAGGTCACAGGAGAGGAAACAGAACAATAAAGGACACAATGCCCACGGGTGGCCACACCACAGTTTGCCTTCTTGGGTATCTAGCACGTGGCAAGCACTGAGGTAATTAGTAAGTTCATGTCCTATTTAGTCTGCACTGTAGCCAACCCCAACTACAGCTACATGCAGCTTGAGTATCCTTCTCCTGAGATGCTTTCAACTAGAATAGAGCTCATTTTTTTCCAGGATTTTAGAATATTTTATATGCATAATCCCACCTCAGGTATGGGACTCAAGGCCAAATGTGAAATTAGTGCATGTGTCAGAGTATCCAATCTTTTGACATTACAGCATGACACTCATATACGGATGTGTTATGCTACATTCCTAGCTATTCTAGGATGTTTGTAGCCTGCCAGTCACAGTTGGACACACCTGTACACTCCATCTGTATACATAGCCAGGAGTAACAACATTCAATCCTTTAGTTTGCTCTGGCCAGAACCACACGAATGGATGGTTTCCTGTGTCTCTATCTAGGGTACCTTGTTCCTCAGAGCAGGCCCAGGTTGTAGAAGGGAAGGATTTAAAGGTTCAAGGAGCAAGATGAAATGAAATAAGACATCCTGCCCTGCTTTGCCTTGGTATTTTAGCTCTCAAGACCCACACTGCAGCCCACAGTGCCAGCCCCCCAACAGTGCAATCCTTTTTACTTTCTACTCTGGTAAATGTTCATACTCCTCAAAGGGTTTCATGGAGCCACCTCCCAGATAAACTCTGCACACCCAAAGACCTGGGGATCCAAACTTAACCAAAGGAGTTTATATTGAAGTAAGTGGTGAAGCTAGGATCTCCCCCCGCCCAACCCCCACCCCGCCGCCCCGGAGTTCAAGGACCTGTTTTACCTGGCCTGATTCCAGCAGTGGGGCTGTGCCTGAAACCATACCCTTTAACAAGTAAACGAGCACAGACTGGCAGAAGGATACCCCCCTCCACAGCTGTCCCAGCATAAGCCCCCAAGTCTGAATGTGTGTCAGGCGGAAAAGGAGAAGTAAAGCTATGGTAGGACTAATGTCACGTTTCATAGGACTCTAAGAGGAGGTAATCTTTTCTTGGATTTGAAGACAAGAGGAAGGGAGCAGGAGCTGGAGGATGTAACTGGAAATTCGATAAAACTGGACTCTCCTAGAGAACCAGAAGGACCATGGTCCTGCCAACACATGGATTCTACCCTCCAGTGTACAAGATAACATTGTTCGTGCAGATATGCCACCATGATCGATGTTTGATCTTCGTGGTCGGTCGACTTGACTAGATTGAGAATCACCATGGAAACACACTTCTGTGTCTATGTCTGTGACTGAGTTTCTACAACGGTTTAGCTGAGGAAGGGAGACCCACCCTTAATGCAGACAGCACCATCTCGTGGGCTGGGGTGACTGGATAGAAAAGGGAGAGGCAGGGGAGCCAGATGAGCACCAGTGCCCTCTCTCTCTGCTTCCTGATTGTGGATGCAAAGTAACCAGCTATCTCAAGCTTCTGCCACCTGTCTTTCACGCCAAGATGGGCTAAACCCTCAAACTGGGACTTAGAACAAATCTTCCCTTCCTTAGGTCAAGGCAAGGGAAAGAGTGACTGATACAGTCACTAGTGTGGCACTTTGGGGGGCCCACTATGGGAGACTAGCACCCCATACCTACTTGGGTTTTGTGGGTGAGGCTCACGGGAGGCTAGCACCCCATACCTACTTGGGTTTTGTGGGTGAGGCTCAGATTCAGTTCTTTATGGTATCCCATGCCCATTATCCCCCAGAAGATCTTGGCAATGTTTGCAGACACTGGGTAGATGAATTTTCTTCTGAAGACACACACCTGGCATTGTAAGCACTCACAGCATGATTTCCTACTTGGGCAGGGAGAAGGGCACAGCCTGAGGGGCTGCAGCCCCTGGGTGTGGTCTAATGAACTTGCACAGCACATCACAAAAGCTTCAGTCTCTGCCCTCAGGCTCGCAGAAAGCATATAATAGCCCCTCCTTTCCAGCAGCTCCCACCTAGGAGGTGAACAAGCTTGCAAGCATGGAACTTTCCTACACAGAATGGCTCCCACCTGCGTCTTTGGCAAACACAGGGAGTGCAGTCAACCATTATGAAAGGAAAAAAAAAAAAAAACTAAAACGAAAGCCAAGTAATTATCCATGAAGGGCCAGAATTTTAATACTATAGAAATAATTGTCCCTAGAAGATAGCAAGTAATATGAACAAGCACTTGCTTGATTGTTTGGGGATCAATAAAGGACAATTTTGAATAGAAAACTTTCAAAATTCAGTCAGAAGGGAGAACACCTTGCCTGGAGCTTAAGGTGATTCTTAGGGAAGCTGAGGGTAAGCCTGGGAGTCCCTAGGGAACACTGAAGGGGCTGGTTCCCGGCCACTTGCTTTGACCTTGAGAAAGGTCAAAAGGAACTGATGTCTCTCCCCAGCTCCCAGGGACAGGAGAGGACAGAGAGGGTAGTTGGGAAGCGGGAAGCATCTCATGGGAACAGAGGTGAGAGTGGGTGAGGAGAGAGCAGTGACCAGCCATCCACAAGTGGGTTTTAATGATCACCCTCTGAGCTCTAGCATTGTCCTTGTTATCTGTCTGACATGGAAGAATGAACCAGGCCCCGGGGGAGTGGGGTGCTGCCCACAGAATAAGAACTTTAAGTGGTAAAGCCCTGGAATGGGCTCAGAAATAATAGCTGAGCAAGGGATGACCTTTGGGCTCCCTGCCCTGAGAAATGACCAGTCAGTCGCTGGGCATATCTACCTGGCATGCACACCCCCCATGTGCCTTCTCTTTCTTTTCTTCCTCTCTCACTCTGCCCATCTCTCTTCTCACAGCCAGGTTTATTCTAGGTCCTTCAAAATGCCCCTGCTCTACTTTCCCTCATATTTACAATAAAAACCTGCTCAACCTTGGAGCGGTTATGTCCTCATTTTCATTCAGAATCCATCCTCTTACAGCTTTATTCACTGTATCCCTTTCTGAAAGTCCTTGTTCTCTTCACTTTGGGCAGTACCTCTCTGCCTGGCATCTTCTCCAGGTCACTAGAGTTAAGGGTTGTCCAGTGACGCTGGCAATTAAAGTTTGATGCCCCAAAGGGGTCTATACAGCATCCAAAGGCTGGAGGGTTAGGTGGTCCAGCAAGTGGCCTAGAAAGTATACTGGAAAGGCTAACTGGAAGTGGTAAGGACTTGAAGGGTACCCTAGACAAGGTACCCTAGAATGGGACAAGGGAAAGGTGGATACTGTAGAGATGTTAGAGAAGGGTACCAGATGGCATAAATAGAAGGAAGAATAAGCCACAGGCTGTGACAGGGACCTGCTGCAAGATCATGCCTAGCTAGCTAAGGGATGAACTTGTTGGGGATTTTGTCTGAAAGTATAAGTGTCTCATCCCTGGAACTGTGGAGAAGGGAGGTACACACTGCTTGGTAGCCAACAGCGTGCTGTTAGGGGGACTCACTGAAGTGCGGACACCTCCATGCCAAAGGACACACAGGGAGAATCCGGCAGGTAGCCAAGGCTGTGGTGAAATGACTGGAGTCCAGAATTTGCCCTTTGACCTTCAGGCTCAAGATCACATTACATCAACACACTGGCTTGGAGGGGCTGCACCTGGCATGCAGACGAGTGCTGAGTTCTCATCCATGTTGCCTAGGGAGGAAGAGGCTAGCTCTGTGCTCCCAGGTGGCTTCCTGGACTCTACTGACCCTGGATGAAATTACAGTGACCTCTTACTGCTTCGTCTCCTAAGGTGGCCCTGTCTCTGCCCCAATTTAGGAACTGGATTTTAAGGTTTAAAATGGTAAAATTACACTACTTAGCTCCAGCTGAGTCCTGAAAGGGAATTCAGCTTTTGACTATTAATTTCCACGCATATATTTGCATATGCATTAAGGAGCTCCTCATGTTCGTGAATAGTTACTGGAGGTTTTAGGGTAAAAGTCTAGGCTCTGGTAGTTCCATCACGATAGGCTCCTCCACCTGTCCCCAGTGTACCAATTTAAATGTCAAGTGATGAGGAAATACAGAGAAAGGAGATTTTGTTTTCTATATGGCCACTTTGGGAAAAGAAACAAATGAAGAGGTCCAGTGGGTGCCTATCTCACCCCAACATGCAAATCAACCTTGGAGGTTCTGACAGAGGCTTGGGTTTAAGTAGAAGGCAAGAGTTCAGCCAGGTGGTGGTGGTGCACGCCTTTGATCCCAGCACTCGGGAGGCAGAGGCAGGTGGATCTCTGTCAGTTTGAGGCCAGCCTGGTCTACAAGAGCTAGTTCCAGGACAGCCTCCAAAGCCACAGAGAAACCCTGTCTCAAAAAAATGAAGAAGAAGAAGAAGAAGAAGAAGAAGAAGAAGAAGAAGAAGAAGAAGAAGAAGAAGAAGAAGAAGAAGAAGGCAAGAGCTCTACGTGAACAGTGAAGGCCAAGGTGTGGTCCCACCATCATCAATTTGTTATCTGTCCTGCATGGTGGTCTAAATGGTCAGAACTGTGGGAAGTCTCTTCCACAGTGACAAGTTCTCGTCTGGCTGGTATCAGACTTCAGGTCTTCCCTTCTCCAGAATGAGGTTCCTGGAGAAATTCTAATTTGGGAGGAGACCGTTGTTTCAATAGTCTGATAGCCAACTGAAGGGGCACCCTTATCTTTTAGATCCCCCCCCCCCCGCCCCACAGAGCCTTTAAGGAGTGACCTTAAACATCATATCCCATAGTGAATTAGCTTAAATCAATTTCAAGGAAACAAAAGTTGGACTCAAGTGCTCCAAAAGATGGGATCTGATAGCCAATCTGGGTTTACAGGCAGCTTGGTGGCCAGTGAGATGGCTCAGTGGGTAAACACCCCAGCCATCAAGCCTAAGATCTTGCCTTGATCCTTGGAGTCTGTACCGTGAAAGGAGAAACCGGACTCCTGTAAACTATTCTCTCTCCTCCATGCGTCTGCCATGGCATGTGCATGCCCCCCAAATAAACACATAAATATAGTAAGAGAAACAAGTTTCATTAAAAGCACAAATCAAAACAAAACTAAGGCCAGGAGGTGGTGATACACATCTTTAATCCCAGCAGAGGCAGGTAGATCTTTGTGAGTTCAAAGAGTGAGTTCCAGGACAGCCAGGGCTACAGAGAGACCCTGTCTCAAAAAACCAAAAATAATAAACAAACAAACAAACAAAAAACAAACTGTAAGCACAAGGGTATGCGTCTGCGAACAGATACAATGGCGTTTTAAATATTTGTGTGCAGCAGGCTGAGAGCAAGCACCCTGTGAGCCTCCCAAACCAGGCACTAAAAAGAACATGAAGAATTAGTTCAACTTCACCCAAAGTTAACCCAAAAATGAATTTTTTTGAAGCTGAAATAAATTTTGCTTATGTTTCAATTTTAGCTCTAGTTCAAGACAATTTCATTCTTTTAAAACAAACAAAAAGTCTGAATGAGGTGAAGCCAGGACCTGAGCTGTGGGGACTAGCTGAACCCTCACTCCACCCCTAGGTTCTCCTGGAGGTCAGAGGTCACCTCAGACACAGGCCCTCACTGGTGCAATCCAGAGGCAGCTTCTTTTCTCTATAAGAAAGATTGGTGCATCCCGGTGGAGGAAGGGCTGCTCAGGGCTGCCTGCAGACTGAGACCGGCAGACCAGTTTGTCCTGATGAACTCTCCAGGAACTTAACCAGGCAGGGAGAAGAAAGAATAAAAACCCTAGGCTGGATGGCAGCTGGGAGAAACCAGCCAATCAAGTTTCCAGAGTCTTCAGGCAAGCCAAAAGGGAGCATTTAGACTTGGCAGGGGCTGCTAAGGGAGAATAGACAGGCGTCCCACGCCCCTTCTTCCAGCATTCCCCAGGGGCAGGATGGAGGCCCCAAAGGGGTTTGAGCATGTAGACAGTTCGAACCTTCTCACTACTCCCTTCTCTCCATGGATTTCTCATGTTCTGTGGATGGATCAGCAAATGATGGACATTGGCAAACTGGAGCCTCTTGTCCTGCTTTTGCCTTTGAGAGGAGGTCTCTTGTGGTTCAGGCTGGTTTTGAACTCACTAGCCAAAGATGACTTAGAACTTCTAATTCCCTTGTCTCTACCTCCCAGTGCTTCCATTACAGGCATGAGCCACCACATTCGGTTTATATGGGGCTGGGACTTGGACTCAAAGCTTCCAGCAGGAACACTCTAGGGGAGCATTAAGCTGCACTTCCAATCCCAAACACAGAGCCATAAAAGGTGAATTCCTGGGGATGTGTGCTACAAAGAGATGAAGCAGCCTCTGGAATCAAATGGTCTGGAGACACCCGCTGTGTCTAGGACAGTGTTTGTAAGTACGTGAGACTGAGCCTAAAACATTCTCCTATGTCCTTCTATCTCTCAGTGTTGAAGGACCACAGGTACTCCCAACGGCACAGCCTGGCCGTTTGACTGGATCCAGCTTTCTGACATACTTCCCTCAGGGTGTCCAGTGAAGAAATAAAGGGCAGGTGTCACCCTGTTTACAAGTGAGAAGCCTAGGTGCGTGCTCAAGGCCACGATCCTAGCTTGTTTTCTATTGCTGTGAAAACACCGTGACTAAAAGTCACGGTTATGGCTTGTTTCAGCTTACAGCTTACAGTCCATTGTGAAGGGAGGCTGGGGCAGGAACTCAAGGCAGGAACCTGGAGTCAGGAGCTGATGCAGAAGCTGTGGACTAATGCTGCCAACTGGCTTGTTCTCCATGGCTTGCTCAGTCTGCTTTTTTTTTTTTTTTTTTTTTTTTTTTCCATTTCGAATACTGTTTTTGTTTTGTTTTTGGTTTTTCCATTTTTTTAATTTGAATTAGAAACAAGATTGTTTTACATGTCAATCCCAGTTCCCACTCCATACCCTCCTCCCCTAACACCTCCCCAACTAAAACCCTACCTATTTCATACCCTTTCTGCTCCCCAGGGAGGATGAGGCCTTCCATAGGGGTCTTCCGAGTCTGTCATGTTCTTTGGGGTAGGGCCTAGGCCCACCCCCATGTGTTTTGGCTCAGGGAGTTTCCTCTATGTGGAATGGGTTCCCAAAGTCCACACCTATGCTAGGGATAAGTACTGATCTACTACAGAAGGCCCCATGATTTCCGAGGCCTCCTCACTGACACGCAGGTTCCTGGGGTCTGGATCAGTCCCCATGCTGGTTTCCCATCTATCAGTCTGGGGACTAAGAGCTCCCCCTTGTTCAGGTCAGCTGTTTCTGTGGGTTTCACCAGCCTGGTCTGGACCCCTTTGCTCATCACTCGTCCTTCTCTGCAATTGGATTCCAGTTCAGTTCAGTGACTAGCTGTGGGTGTCTGCTTCTACTTCCACCAGCTGCTGGATGAAGGCTATAGGATGGCATATAAGTCAGTCATCAGTCTCATTACCAGGGGAGGGCATTTAAGGGAGCCTCTCCTCTGTTGCTTAAATTGTTAGCTGGTGTCATCTTTGTAGATCTCCAGACATTTCCCTAGTGCCGGATTTCTCTTTAAACCTATAGTCTCCCTCTAGTATGGTATCTCTTATCTTTCTTTCCTCTATTCTTCCCCCGACTCAACCTTTCTGCTCCCTCATGTCCTCCTCACCCCTCCTCTTCTCCCCTTCTCATTCTCCTAGCTCCCTCTCCCCTCCACCCATGCTCCCAATTTGCTCAGGAGATCTTGTCCCTTTCCCCTTCTCCAGGGGACCATGTAGGTCTCTCTTAGAGTCCTCCTTGTTTCCTAGCTTCTCTGGTGGTGTGGATTGTGGGCTGGTAATCCTTTGCTCTACGTCTAAAATCCGTATGTGAGTGAGTACTTACCCTGTTTATCTTTTTGTGATGGGGTTACCTCGTTCAGAATGGTTTCTTTTCGTTCCATCTATTTGCCTGAGAATTTCAAGATTCCATTGCCTTTTTCTGCTGGGTAGTACTCTATTGTGTAAATGTACCACATTTTCTCTATCCATTCTTCAGTTGAGGGGCATCTAGGATACTTCCAGGTTCTGGCTAATACAAATAATGCTAGTATGAACATCGTTGAACAGATGTCCTTGTTGTGTGAATATGCTTCTTTTGGGTATATGCCTAGGAGTGGAATTGCTGGATTTTGTGGTAGACTGATTCCCATTTTCCTTACGAGTTGCCATACGATTTCCAAAGTGGCTGTATGAGTTGGCACTCCCACCAGCAGTGGAGGAGTGTTCCCCTTTCTCCACATCCTCTCCAGAATTAACTGTCATTGGTGTTTTTGATTTTAGCCATTCTGACAGGAGTAAGATGGTATCTCAGAGTTGTTTTGATTTGCATTTCCCTGATGGCTAAGGATGTTGAGCACTTTCTTATGTGTCTTTTAGCCATTTTAGATTCTTCCATTGAGAATTGTCTATTTAGTTCTGTACCCCACTTTTTAATTGGATAGTTTGGTGCTTTGGAGACTAGCTTTTTGAGTTCTTTGTATATTTTGGACATCAGCCCTCTGTCAGATGTGGGGTTGGTGAATATCTTTTCCCAGTCTGTGGGCTGCCATTTTGTCTTGCTGACTGTGTCCTTTGCCTTACAGAAGCTTCTCAGTTTCAGGAGGTTACATTTATCAATTGTTGATCTCAGTGTCTGTGCTACTGGTGTAATGTTCAGGAAGTGGTCTCCTGTACCAATTAATTCAAGGGTATTTCCCACTTTGTCTTCTAATAGGTTCAGTGTAGCTGGATTTATGTTGAGTTTTTTTGATCCATTTGGACTTAAGTTTTGTGCATGGTGATAGACATGGATCTATCTGCAGTCTTCTACATGCCAGCATTCAGTTATGCTAGCCCCATTTGTTGAAGATACTTTCTTTATATATATGTATAAATTTATATGTTACATTTAGCTTCTTTGTCAAAAATCAGGTGTTCATAGTTGTGTGGGTTAATATCAGGGCTTTCAACTCTATTCCATTGCTCCATCTGTCTATTTTTGTGCCAATACCAAGCTGTTTTAGGACTATAGCTCTGTAATAGAGCTTGAAGTCAGGGATGCTGATGCCTCCAGAAGTTTCTTTATTGTACAGGGTTGTTTTGACTATCTTGGGTCTTTTGTTTTTCCATATAAAGTTGAGAATTGTTCTTTCAAGGTCTGTGTAGAATTGTGCTGGGATTCTGATGGGGATTGCATTGAATCTGTAGATTGCTTTTGGCAAGATTGCCATTTTTACTATGTTGATCCTACCTATCCAAGAACATGGGAGATCCTTCGATTTTCTGGTATCTTTTTTAATTTCTTTCTTTAAAGACTCAAAGTTCTCAGTACGGGTCTTTCACTTTTTTGGTGAAAAGTATTTTATGTTATTTGTGGCAATTGTAAAGGGTGTTGTTTCTCAGATTTCTTTCTCTGTGAATGTATCATCTGTATATAGTAGGGCTACTGATTTTTTTTTTGAGTTAATCTTGTATCCTGCCACTTTGGTGAAGGTGTTTATCAGATGTAGGAGTTCCCTGGTAAAGTTTTTTCAGGTCACTTATTAGACTATCATATCATCTGCAAATAGTGAAAGTTTGACTTCTTCCTTTCCAATTTGTATCCCCTTGATCTCCTTTTGTTGTCTTATTGTTCTAGCTAGAACTTCAAGGACAATATTGAAGAGGTATGGAAAGAGTGGACAGCCTTGTCTTGTCCCTGATTTTAGAGGAACTTTGTTGAGTTTCTCTCCATTTAATTTGATGTTGGCTGTCGGCTGGCTGTATATTGCCTTTCTTGTGTTTATGTATGTTCCTGTTATCCCTGATCTCCACGAGACCTTTATCACGAAGGGGTATTGGATTTTGTCAAAGGCTTTTTTGGTATCTAGTGAGATGATCATGTGGTTTTCCTTTCTCAGACTGTTTATATGGTGGATTACATTGATGAATTTACCTATGTTAGACCATCCTTGCATCCCTGGGATGAAGCCTACTTGATCGGGATGGATGAGTTCACTGCTGTGTTCTTGGATTTGATTTGCCAGTATTTTATTGAGTATTTTTGCATCAATGTTCATGAAGGATATTGGTTTGTAGTTCTCTTTCTTAGTTGTGTCTTTGTGTGGTTTGGGTACCAAGGTTTTTGAAGTCTCGTAAAAACAGTTTGGCAATGACCTTTCTGCTTCTAGAGTGTGGAATACTTTGAGGTGAATTGGTATTAGCTGTTCCTTGAATTTCTGGTAGAATTCTGCATTGAAGCCATCTGGCCCTGGACTTTTTTTGGTTGGGAGACTTCTGATGACTGCTTCTATTTGATTAGGGATTATAGGTCTATTTAAGTTGCTTATCTGTTCTTGATTTTAATCTTGGTAAGTAAAATTTATCCAGAAAATTGTCAAGTTGCAACTAGTCAGCGTAGTCATGAAGCTGGGATTGGAGTGGCCAGTTCATGATTTTAGCACTAGTTCTAAACAATTTTGTTCATTTAAAACAAAAGAACAAACTTGAATGAGGTGAGTCAGAGTCTGAGCTTTGAGGACACGCTGAACTCTGAGATTGGCCCCACACTCACTCTTCCCTCAGGTTCTCCTAGAGGTCAGAGGTCATGCCAGCCTGTAGGCTCTTGCACTGGCAGGTAGCACTCAGTGCAATTCATTAGTGTCTACAGCTTGTCTTCTGTGTCCTTCTGTTCACTGTAGTTTCAGGAAACATCATCATCCAGTCTGTTGTGTCACTGATGTGCCCTCTTCAGAACTCTGTGCTTTTCAAATGAGTCCCTCTGAGTATGTGGAGAATTGATGCATTCTAGAGCTTATTTAATTGTGTGAGATAATCCAGAGATCTTAATATGCAACAGGCACAGACTAAAGCTCTGGGTAGACATGGATTTGGGAGGAAGACATTAATCCCCTCAGTTCAGTTGAATATCCAACATTTGAATACATACATTGTATGTATATTGTGTAGTATGAAATGGTGTGTGTGTGTGTGTGTGTGTGTGTGAGAGAGAGAGAGAGAGAGAGAGATATGCACATGTACTTGTGAGTTTGAGTGATTGTGGTAGCTAAAGGTTGAAGTCTGTTGTCTTTCCAACTCAATAGCTCTCCACTTTATATATTGAGACAGAGTCTCTCACTTGAATGCAGAGCTTACCAATTGTAGTCTAGCTAGCCTGCCTGTGGAACCTCCTGTCTCTACCTCCTGAGTCTCGGAATTACAGACTTGTAGTCATGCCCACTCAGCTTTTATGTGGCTGTTAGATCCAAACTTTGGGCTTCATGCTTGGATAGCAAATGCTTTATAAATTAAGCAATCTCCCTAACCCCTCACTTGAATATTTTTTAAAAAAACTTTCATATATGTGTATGTATACCTGAGCAGGCATATACATATGCCTATGTATATATATATATATATATATATATATATATATATATATATATATTCACTAACATGCAGGAATCCATAGATTTCAGAAGAGGTGTAAGATGCCCTGGAACTGGAGGAAGAAGTTATAAGCTGCGGTGTGGGTACTGGAAAGCGAATCCTATGAGAACAGTCAGTGCTCCTAATGGCTGAGCCATCTCTCTTTCTCTTGAATGTTTTTTAAAAATATTTATTTTCATTAGTTTTTGTTTTTCCCTCTCTCTTGTGAAAATAATCTCTTCTCAGAACTTCTGTAGGCATTTTCTCAATTCTGTCCTCTGACATCCTGCTCTCTATCTCCTACTCTGCTGTTTCTGTCTGGCTGCCTACCACACAAGCAGAGATGCCACCATGCTTGGTAAGAACATGAAGGCTTAAGCCCGGCGTTGGTGGCCCATGCCTTTAATCCCAGGACTCGGGAGTCAGAGGCAGGCAGATTTCTGTGAGTTTGAGACCAGCCTGGTCTACAAGAGCTAGTTCCAGGACAGCCTCCTATGCCACAGAGAAACCCTGTCTTGAAAAACCAAAAAAAAAAAAACAAAACAAAACAACAACAAAAAAAAACCATGAAGTCTTGAACCTCTGTGCTCTCTGAGTCCTCGTTACTTTCCTTGTGGAATGTCCTGTGTGCAAGTTGCTTGTATTTGGCAGTCTGAGAGTTAGGACATCTTGCTTGGACTCAGGATACCACAAAGCATCGGGAGAGCTGACCCCTCCCTGCCTTGACTAGACAATCACAGCTGCTGATAAGTCAGTTCCCAGGGAGAAAACAATAGTGTAGTGTGACAGGGAGCTAAGGGACTGGAGGACTTTGGTCAATTGTTCAGGCAACTCAAGAAGAGCTGAAATCTAAGGGATAAGGAGGAACCAGAGAAGCCATGGGAGAGTTCCTACCCATGTGCAGATGGGAGCAAGGGCCCAGCATACCCTGGCACTGGGCAGACACCCCAGGTGTCAGGGCAGGAGAAACGGGGAGGATGCTAAATGGATTCCTTGCCAACCACCCCTACACCCCAGTGCCCTGGACTCTTCATAGTCCTATCTAAGTAGGATTTTTTTTTTTTTTTTTTGAGAGCTGCCTGTGTTTCTGTGATCTCAAGCTCCATGCCCCTTGCTTTCCATTAATGCTGCTTTTTCTTTATTTTTGCTATTGTTGTTTTCTTTGTTGCTTTTGTTGTTGTTGTTGTTGTTGTTTTTCAAGACAGGGTTTCTCTGTGTAGCCCTGGCTGTCCTGGAACTTACTCTGTAGACCAGACTGGCCTGGAACTCAGAGAGATCCTCCTGACTCTGCCTCCTGAGTGCTAGGATTGAAAGTGCTCCTCTTCAAACCTTTCCCTTGTTCCCCGTAGGTCTTCTCTAGGCCACCCTATTTTAAGGCTCTCTGGATCAGGCACTTGGCTAAGCTTCGTCTAGACTTCCACACATCTGTCCCAGCCTGAGCCATTTGTATTCAGAACATTCTTTCACGGCAGTCCATCCACCCGATAGACTGCTGATGGGAAAATGAGTGAAGCAAGCCAAATGACAACAACAGAATCCACAAACTCACTGCCAAGTAACAGAAGACTCAGAGATGCTGCAAGGTGTGGGACCTCAAAGCATTGAATTACAATGGGAATTTGTTGAAAGGTAGTAGGAGGAATCTTTTTGAGTGATGAAAATATTCTTTTGGGGTTGAGGTTGAGCCCCAGGCCTCATGCAATGCAAAGCAAGAATGTGCTTACCATTGAACTGCATCCCAGCCCCTGGAATGCTCCCAAATTGGATCGCAGTGATAGTTAACACCATTCTAGAAATTTATGAAACACCTTTGAATCGTGCAGTTGTGTATATATAAAATAAGATAAGATTTATGATACGCAAATGACATACACACTGACTCACCTTTGCTGGCTCCTCAACTGGGATAAACCAATCAACGACATTAAGTCTAAAGAACAAAGAAAGTAAGATGACTTGACAAGCAGCTTTGCTAAAGGGTGGGCACGTTCTGATATTCCCAGTGATGGATCTAAGCTGGTTGTTAGGTGGAGTCCCAGCTTGCTTCTCTGCTGCTGTGATGAGACATTGATCAAAAGCAACTAGGGGAGAAAAGGGTTAAGTCCTACCTAACAGGTCACAGTTCAAGGGAAGTCAAGCCAGGGACTAAAGCAAAAAAAAAAAAACAAAAAAAACAAAAAAAAAAAACTCTGCCTACTGGCTTATTGAGCAAGGTGGCTCGCTTAGCTACCTTTCTTATACACCCGAGGCGTACCTGCCAAGGGATGGCATTGCCCATGGTGGGCTGGGACAGTGACATCAATTAGTAACTGAGAAAATTCTTCATAGGTCAATCTGATACAGTTCCTGAGCTGAGGGACCTTCTTCCAGGGGACCTTGGATTGTGTCAAGTAGACAGCTGAGGCTAACTATGATAATTGTGTGTGGGGGACATCCTTCAGGGAGAATAAAAACAATCAATCCTTTGTTGGGAGCTAAGTGATCACATTCCCTGACATTGCAATCACCCAATAAACTTTGAACCTGTGTTTTTGTTAGACCCCCCGAAAACCTCAAGTATTCAGGGTCCCAGGCCACGTTCGTGGTCACCCCAATCACCAGGCGGATTTGAGAGCTTGCTGCAAACTGCATGAGGCTTTATTGTAATTTAAAGAGCTAACCCCATGTTAGCTCGGGTCTTTCACCCACCCGCCATGGCGGACATCTAGAAAAGACGGTTTGAAGCCGCTGCGTACAGATCTTTATAGGGCAGCGTAAGGGGAGTGTCTAGGGGTACGCACAGGCTCACGATTGGTGTGCTTCCAGGCTTGGAGGGCTTGCCCTGTGTTGATTGGTCAACTGGTTGTTATGGCCCATAGGCCCTCCCAGGGTGGTTGCTATGCTCTCTACGTCATTGCTGTGTGCTTGTCCGTAAAGCACACCCAGGGTCGTAAAGCATAGCGCCACCAGCTAACTTCTGATTGGTTCCTTGTCACGAGACAGGCATCTGACTTTCTAGTGTCTAGGTCAAGGTCATAGAAGCACATGTTCGACCATTATGGCTGCCAAAAGGGAAGCCGGTTCCTTCATTTTAACTTGAGCATGAGCTCTGGCAAGGGGATGTTCAGTCTACAGGTAAATCTTACAGTGGCAAGAGGTTAAGTTCACCCTTTTCCTTGGGGGAAACAAGTTCATTCTGACTAAGCTTATAGAGAGCTTTCTCTATTTGTGGACCAGACTGGCCTTGAACTCAGAGATCTGCCTGCCTCTCCGCTACCCTTCCCCTCCCCTAGTGCTGGGATTAAAGGTGTGCTCCATAATGGCTAGCAATGTATGTGTGCGCACACTCGAGCGTCTCAGTGCGTGATACCTTCCATTTCATTGAAAGGTATCAGGGCTTATTCTGTTGGAGCTGGACTTCCTTTTGTCTCTGAAGGGCTCTGTCCCTCCACAGTGCGCCCTTGAAAGACCCCCGAAGAGGTACTTTCGTAGAGGGAGACCCACACCCAGGAATCAGCGAGGCCACGAACTGGATGTAAAAACAAGAGGCTTTATTGGAGACGCGGGTACCCGGGGCGACTTAGCTTCTGTGTGGCTAAGCGCCCCGAGCCAAGGGAAAGGGGTCCTTATATAGGGAAAAAGGCGCAAGCTAGGAGCAGGGATTCTATTGGATAATTCTAATGAGGCATTGTACAGAGCTATTCCCATTGGTCAATGTAAATGAGGCGCTATACAGGGTTATTCAAATGAGGCAAAGTACAGAGTTATTCAAATGAGGTGAAACACAGAGTCTTTCAAATGAGGCGAAATACAGAATCATTTCTATTGGATGGTTCAAATAAGACACAGAGCCATTCCAGATCAGCATATTCTCAAGGTCTGGTGTCTGGTACAACAGACTCAATTCCCCCTCCCTCCGCGTCCAGATGGCTGACCTTGGGGGCGGAGACCTTGGGACGGAGTGTTTCTCATCGGGCGGGGGCTCAGGGGCCGGGCTCCAGGCCGGCTCACTTGGTGTTCGCCCTCGTGCCGGCCCACCTGGTGCTCGTTCTCGGGCCAGCCTACCTGGTACTAGTTCTCGGGCCTGCCCACCTGGTGCTAGTTCTCGGGCCTGCCCACCTGGTGCTCGTTGCTCGGCCCCAGCCCCGAGGCGCGGTGCCAGGCGGGGCGGGCCGGGGGCGCGAGCCCTGCCGGGGTGAAGGCTTGGGAGGCCCAGGCAGCTTCGGGGCAGGGGGCTCAGGGGCATTTCGAGCGGGTCTTTCACCCTGAGATCAGCAAATTCGAAGTTGCATGTGTTTGCTCCTTGCTGTTTTTTTTTTTTTTTTTTTTTTTTTTAACTTGAGTTTCCAAAGCAGACACTGCTGAAACTAACTGCACGCTACTGCACGCAGGACCCAGGAAATAGCCACGTTTGTCATGGTGACAACTGTGCCGAGTTGAAGCCTTTCTCCCACCCCTGATGAAAACAAAAACATTTCAAGATTCCTTTGAATCAGGGCTCCTAGTGGATGTCCACTCAGCTGAAGAGGATTAGCGAGGGAGTGGTGGGGCAGAGCCCCTGGAAAGCTTTTTATGCTTTGTTAAAAGGTCACAAAGCTCCTGGCATTCACTCCTAAAAGTCTTTCCTGAGTGGTCAGCTGTGGCTGGGCCTTCTCAGTGGGCCGCTGACTCACCCCGGGAGCTCTGGAGCGGGGAGGTGTGGCTGATGTGAACCACAGCACTAGGAAAGTAAGCGGTTGCGAGCAGGTCTCACAGACCTTATAGAGCCGATATCTCACTGGTACTATTTTTGATTGATTGCTACTGAAGCACCACTTCATCTTTGCATATTTGCTTGTTGCCCTGCCTATCACCTGACCGGTTCCACCCAAACAGCAGATTTCCCGAGTCCCCGGAGGAGTGCTGGTCCCAAGAAGATTCATCCCGGAGCAACAGGAGTCTGGGGTCAAGCTGGAAAAGCCCTAGCTGCATTCCTTCGGGGATTTGAAAAGGCTTCTGAATCCCGCTGTAAACAAAGGCCTCTAACTCTGTTGATATGCTAATAGGGCACTTCAAAAAAGCCGGACCACAGGACCCCTAGCCTGCCTCCTGTTTGAATGCAGCCCTAATACCAATTAACATCTCAGGAAGCACTGTTAGCAGCCCCCACGGAGCTGAAGCTTTCTGTTTGAATAGCTGTACAGAAACAGGGGCTTCCAAAGACAAAAACGGGGAAAGTGCTGGACTCCACCGTCTAATGGAAGAACTGCTTGAATTCACTGGGTTAGGACAAAAGCATGTTAGGGATGAAACCTCTTCCTGGGCCTGGAGGATGGGACACACCTGGCTCCATCTGCTTGCTTGGGAGTCTGCAGGCAAGTGTCCACACCCTCCCTTCACAGCAGCCTGTCGACCCAGGCAATGAGCACTAGGTAAAGAAGAATGCTCTAACCCTGACAGTTTCCCATGCAGCAATGCTCATGGCTAACCAGGACCCAGTCTCAAGGGCTTGCCTCTGTCTAGCTTCCCTTGCCTCGTTGATTTCAGTTTCCCACGTTTCCTGGCCAAACCGTGGAACTCAACCATGATGCACTGGGTGCAGTAATCTGTTCACTTCCCACAGGTAATGCCATCTGCAGCCCAAGCTGAACCTAACTAGCCCCCAAAGAGGTGCTTACAGCACAGTCAACAACCAGATGGAAGCAGGGAGACAATTTTGTTAGAGTTTAAAGATTAAACACTGGCTTAGCAAACTGTAAACCCCAGCAGGTGGCCGGAGGAGAGCCGGCTAGAGAAGGAAAAAGACCATGCCATTTAAGCCAGTGTGGAGGTCAGCAGCACTGGGGCAGGCCCCTGAATGGCGGGAAGAGGAAGGAGTTTTACAGAAAGAATGGAGCCCAAGGCACCAGGGAAAGTAAGCTTAGAAATAAAAAGATAGAAGGTAGAAAATTGGGCATTTAGACGTCAAATGGCTGCTGTCCTGTGAGCAGTTCTGCTAGGGGGCAGAAATCTGGGAATGAAAAGTACACTATCTCATTAAAGGGATAGTTATTCTGCCTATCTCCTCAGCATGGCCTAAGGTGACCCTGCCTTCCTAAAGACCTTCCTAAGGACCTGCCTTCCTAAGGACCTGCCCCTTAGGCAGGTCGAAGATCAGCTTAACTGGAATGCTAGGTCTGCACTCAAGCCAGATTCCATCCTCTTGACCAGAAGGAAATGGCTTTCCCTTCACCGGCCTTTCCTGCTGCTGCTTCCCCTGCTCCTTTTCAAAATGGCAGCTCTCTCTCTCTCTCTCTCTCTCTCTCTCTCTCTCTCTCTCTCTCTCTTGGTTTTTCGAGACAGGGTTTCTCTGTGGCTTTGGAAGCTATCCTGGAACTCACTCTGTAGACCAGGCTGATCTCGAACTCACAGCGATCCGCCTCCCAAGTACTGGGACTAAAGGTGTGCATCACTGCCCAGCAGCAACTTTCTTCTTAACACAGAGGCCAGAGGTTCTAAGCCAAGACCTCAGCAGGGTGGGTTCTTCCCAGAGGCTCTTAGGGAGCCTCAGCTCTGGGCTCTGCAGCCTCTGGCTCCAGTGATGTGTGGCACTTTTAGAACCCATGGCTGTTTCATGCCCCTCTCTGTCCCTGTTGTCATAGGGTGTTGCCCTCTCTCTGTACGCCTGTCCTCATGTGGCCTGATGGAAACAGGTGTTTGGAAACAGCATTTGTTAAAAAGCTTTGGCTCCTCCCTTGACCCACAGCGTGACTCAGGATGGGAACTTGGCCAATAGAGCACCTTGGTTGTAAAACAGGATTCCTAATTGATTACAGATGACCTCGATCAACCTTTATCAATAGTCCAGAAAGGAAAGCCTGCCACTCAGGATAGTCTGTTTCATTTAGGATGAATGGTTTCTGGAAGGAGAAACTGTAGACCCACACATAGCCCCCAACAGCTGCAACATCTTCCTCATTCCCAAGCCCCCAGCCCTCCTTATAAAGGTCCCCAGCCAGCTTTTCCCCTGGTAGACCTCTTAATTTCCCACAGAAGAGAGGCTGCCCCTCGATGCAGTCTCATCAGTTGAAGGTCAGACTCAGGTCTCCTGCCTTCTGTCTCTTTACCCTGCCTCAGAAATCTCACACTGGCATCTCTGCCTTCATTTTGTGTCTATTTTATTTACATTGGCTGATGAGAGGTAAATCATTGTTCTTAACTCTTCCTCCAATCACCATGGATACTGGGAATAACACAACCTCGCAGCACAGACCACTGACTAGATATTCACGATGAATAGACTACACCAATGCACAGAAGAGACCTTCTCCAGAGAGCTACATTGGCCGCCTCAAAGGATGCAATTTAGAAGAACTTTGGACCACATTGCAGAACAAGCATTGAGGCAGTGATCAAGACCATAGCTAATACAGGAATGCTTCATTAAGCTTCCCTCTTCTCAGCCTGCCCACCCCAGTTCTTCATCTACTTATATCTGAAGCTTGTGCCAGTACTCTCAAGATGGCCTTAGGGGTCACTGTACCCCTTTATCTGCTCTTCCTAATATGGCCACATTGAATAAATCTCCCCTCTCTGTTTTCCAAAATGACTTGTCTCTCTGTTTATTATATTGGAGATGGGTGACTGAGCCTGCTTGTTGGGGTTGCTGGACCTAGGGATTCCAGTTATATGATGGGGAAGTTGGGTTTATGTCCCACCTTAAATCCAGGATGACCTTATCTCAACTCATTACATAAGTAAAGAGCCTGTATTGCACAAAATGTTCATCCTAGGTCCCAGTGGACAGGTATTTTTTTTGGGGGGGGTGGGTATTATCCAGGCCAGTGCATCATTATTCTTCTATACTGTTGTGCCCAAATTCTGAACCCCCAAATCATCAAGAGACTCATTCCATGCAAAAGTCGAGTCTTTTATTATTTGACAAGTTAACTGTCTTTAACTCGGGCCCTTTGTCCATTCATCATGGTGGAAGGTGTGAGAACGACCCCAAAGGGCTTCAGGGAGATGAGAATGTATTGGGGGAGCAAGGGGAGTGTCTAGAGGTATGCAACAGCCTCAGGAATGGTGTGCTTCCAGGCTTGAGCGGCCTGTCCTGGGTTGGTTGGTCAACTGGTGTTGTGGCCTATAGGCCCTCCCAGGGCGGTTGCTATGCTCTTGCAGGCACTGTAAAGTGCCATAAAGCAAACCCAAAGCCCAACAGCTAACTTCTGATTGGTTCCTTGCCACATGGGTATCCTAGTGACTGGGAGAAGGGGCAAGGTCAGGCAAGCACATATTGATTCTTTTCTGCAACCTGTCATGGCTGCTAAAGAGGGGGCTGGGTGAGGGTCTGGTCCCTTCAATACCAAAACAGAGTTTCTTCAAACTTCTAATGACTGAGTGACTGCAAATGTAACTTTCTCAAAAAGATTCTGCTTAACGACTCACTGCATTGTAAAAGCATTGCTGGTGGCCCAGAGACAAATCCAGAGGAAATATGAAGCAAACCACTATGCAACTCCTCTGTGGGACTAGATTAAGTGTAGAAAACCAGCCTGGGAGCCCAGAAGGGTGGAGCTGACTTCTGCTCTCCTTAGTAGAAGGAGAAAGAAGAGGAAGGTTGAGCTGAGGTAGGAAGGTCCAGGGAGACAGGCAGGCTCGGATCCCAGAGATATGAGAAATCAGGGACAACTATGACATCCCGAAAGTTTAATTCATGAACTGCACCCATGGCTCCCAGTACATCTTGCTCTGGCTTTGCAGCCACTCAGGACACACTTGACATACCAGGAAATGGAAACTTAGAGATAAGGAGGAAGGGATGGAAGAGGGGGATGCCAATTTAAAAGGAATATAGACAGAGGTGTTCCTCCTTACCCTGACAGATTGTGCTTGACCAAACTTGAGCCTGGCTTCTCTATGCACTTGACCTATGGGGCCTTAGCATCTTTCCCTTCATTTCTATGGTTTCTGTCCTTGGCCACATTCTAGTATATTCTTTTACTCCTGCCTCTGCATCGGTCTGCAGCCTTCCATGGAAAGCCCTGACTGGGAGGCAGCCACAGCAGAAATGGTGAAGGAAGGAAGTCTGGCCAGGCCCTTCTAGTACAGCTTTCATTTCCTTTCTATTTTCTCTCTAATGTTCCTTTCCAAATGATCTCTCTTTCCTTTAGAACATGTCTTTTTTTAACCTTAAGACTCACGTGGAAAGAATTTGTTTAGCTTGCAGTGGTGCAGGGGCATGGGCTATTTGTGCAGTGATTCATGCACCCTAGACTGCTGATGGGCACAGGGCCGGGACAGGGAGTGTTAGCTGGGAGACCAAGCCATAAGTTTTCATGCTAATAAGATGTGATGACAAGCCAATGAGGCAGAATATAGAGTCTTAATAGCAGCCTTTGGTTTGGTAGTCTGATTTCCTATAAGGAGTGCCCTTATGTCTTGTAAGGGAAAGAGGAGATGGAAACACCAGAGTGCAGATGTGAGTGTAAGACAGGATGATGGCTGAGTTTAGTCTAGATGCACTGTCTCATTTTCTCAAGGATGTTTGAAGAAATCATGAAGGTTCCAAATGAATGAGGCATGTAATTCTAACAGACCATCTGGTCTACCTCCAGCTTCCAGGTTCATGCTTTTTGTCTCTGAGAACTGGGCCTCGGGAAATTCTATGATATCCTGGTTTACTGTTTTCTGCACCTCCGATGTTAACATTAAACAGATCTGCTTGTACTTTTGAAGGCTGACATATAGATGGAATGGAAAGAAGTCTTGTACAGTTATTACCAGAACCCTGTAATTTTTCCAGACACTAGTTGTGTTACCTCAGATGAGATTAGCTGCACCATCCAAGATTTCCGGAAAACTAAAGAGTGTGCCTAGATCTTCCTAAGATGCTGTCTGTGGAGAATGTCTGCAGGAAGGAACATGGTTGGGTTCGTGTTGTAGTATGTATTTCCTAACAGCAGCAGGCATGACCTTCTCAGAGTCCCCGTGAGGAGCTCTTTTGTTTGTTTGTTTGCTTTGTTTTGTTTGTTTTTGTTTTTTGTTTTGTTTTGTTTTTCAAGACAGGGTTTCTCTGTGTAGCTTTGGAGCATATCCTGGCACTCACGCTGTAGACCAGGCTGGCCTCGAACTCACAAAGATTCGCCTGCCTCTGCCTCCCGAGTGCTGGGATTAAAGGCATGCGTCACCAACGCTTGGCATGAGGAGCTCTGTCTAGTAGACAGCCTGCACACTGCTTCCCATCCAAGTCAGACTGGTGATTTCCCTTACTCACATCTTAATGACTTTATTGGGATGCTTTATTAGTACTTCTCATTGCTTCTACAAAACACCTGGCAAAAACAGCTTAGAGGAGGAAGGGTCTATGATGGCTCACAGTTCAAAGGGCTACCAGTCTACCATGGCTAGAGAAGGCATGATGGCTCACAGTTCAAAGTGTTGCAGTCTACTGTGGTTGGGGAAGGCATGATGACAGGAGCAAGAGGCAGCTGGTCAAATTTCACCCACTGCCAGAAAGCAGAGATGAATGCTGATGCTTAGCTCCCTTGCTTTTCAGTCAGGGACCACAGCCCGTGGAATCCTATGGCCCATATTTAGCGTAGGTCCTTCAGCCTCCACTAACCTAACTTTGAAACTCCCTCACAGGCACACTCAGAGGTTTGTTTCTATGGTGATCCTAAATCCTATTGAGTAGTCAATCAAGACTAATCCTCATAGATGCTCGGATGATTATATGTGTTTCCTGTGGCTGTTAGAATCACCAATCTACTGACTAAAAACAATAGCAATATTCATTTATTTATTTTGGTTTTTTGTTGTTATTGTTTTGTTTTTTTGTTTTATTTTTTTGTTTGTTTTGTTTCATTATTTCAAGACACAGTTTCTCTGTGTAGCTTTTGGAGCCTGTCCTGGAACTTGTTCCATAGACCAGGCTGGCCTCGAAATCACAGAGATCTGCCTGCCTCTGCCTCCCGAGTGCTGGGATTAAAGGTGTGTGCCACCAATGCTCAGTCTTGTTTTGTTTTTGAGACAGGGTTTCTCTGTGTAACAGCTCCATCGGTCCTGGAACTTGCTTCGTAGATCAGTCTGGTTCTCAACTCACGGAGATTCCACTGCCTCTGCCTCCTGAGTGCTGGGATTAAAGGCGTGTGCTACCACTGCCTGGCACAATTTATTTTCTTGTAGCTCTGGAGGTCAGGAGTCCAAAATCAGTTCCACTGGATAAAAGTCAAGGCACAGGCAGTGCCACCCTCTCTCCTGAAGCTTTAGGGAAGAACCTGCTCCTTGCCTCCTTCAGCTTCTAGGAGTTCTGACATTCCTTGGCTTCTAATTATACCCATTTCTGTTACTATGGGCTCATCACCGTCTCCATCTGTTAAATCCACCTACTTCTCTCTCATAAGAACTTTTGTGGTTGCATTTAAGAGCAACAAAGGTGGGACTGGAAAGATGGCTTAGTGGTTATTCTTCCAGAGGACCCAGGTTTGATTCCATATGGCCACCTCACAATCATTTGTGCTCCAATTTCAGGAGAACCATCCAATACCCTCCTCTGACCCCTATGGACACACACACACACACACACACACACACACACACACACACACACCACACACACATACACACACACACACACACACACACACACACACACACACACAGGTAAATAGCTAAATATTTAATTTTTAATTAATTAAAGTTAAATTTTAATTTACTTTTTATTTTATTATAATTTCAGTAAGGATAACTCTTTCTGCCAGCTGCCTGAGTTCTGTCCACCGCCACGTTAGGGCCCCAAAATAATACACAGAGTCTTATATTAGTTACAATATTGCTGGCCAATGACTAGGATTTCTTATATGCTAATTCAGTCTTAATTATCAATCATAATCACTAATCTATATATTTTATAAAGACTTATCTTACTGAAGACACCAGAGGAATTCATTCTCTCTTCACGGGATCACATGGCAACAGCGATCTCTACTACATTTCCCAGAATCCTCCTCGATTCCTAGCCCCACCTATCTTGCTTTCCTATTGGCCAACAGTGCTTTATTTTTCAACCAATAAGGCAAACATATACACAGAAGGACTTCCCCCAACAATAACTAATGAAAATAAATAAATATTAAAAAAGGAAAAAAACGAACCACCACGGCAGTAGTCTTAGTTTGAAATCCTAGACACAATCCCATCTGCAAAGATCTTTTTCTACCTAAGGAAACACTGTATAGTTCTGAGGATTTCTCCATGAGCCCCCACCCCTCATCATTGCTGTCTCCTGTGAGTTTGTGCTTTCAGTACGCATTTGTTGTTTTTTGAATGTACTTCAAGTGCTCTTTGCACAAGTTGGGTAGGATTGTCACGTACCAATGGCTATGACATCTGGACAGGAAACAACAAGCAGAGATTGCCAGGAACCTGGAGCCATTGGCATCTGTTTGGCTTTGCTCCATCTTTGCTGTTTATGTTCCTTACTTTGCTGAAGCTGTGGCTGGGAGGATATAGTATGCAGGCTTCAGATAGGGAAAGCTGTAGACTCTGGTAATGAGAAACTCCCCAGCCAGTGTGGTTTGTTGTTGCCGTTTTTCCTCTCCATAGCTAATTTGAACATATTGTGTCAAGAAACATTGGCCCAAACCTTCCTTTTAGGAGTCTTTAAGTCATTATTAAAGAATGGTTTTGAGGACAGGACATTTTATTTTGGAGCCCTAGCCACACAATTCTTTTTTTTTTGTTTTGTTTTTTGTTTTTGTTTTTTTTTGTGTGTGTGTGTGTGTTTGTTTTTTATTTATTTATTCATTTATTTATTTTTGGTTTTTGGTTTTTTGTTTTTATTTTTTTGAGACAGGGTTTCTCTGTGCAACAGTCCTGGCTGATCTGAAACTTGATTTGTACACCAGGCTGGCCTCGAACTCATTGAGATCCACCTGCCTCTGCCTCCGGAGTGCTGGGATTAAAGGCGTGCGCCACCACTGTCCAAGAAGGCCTTCATTGCCTCCCTCTCTTCACAGATACTGTGAGTGCATCTGATGTGTAGGAACACCCACATACCCGTTACCCACAGGAAAGCACATCCAACCTCAAAGATGCTCCTGTCATCAAAATGGGTGCTTCACTTTCATTAAATGGTTTTTTATTTCTTTGAGATGTTAAACATGTTTCCTGGGGAAAAAGGGCTTTCTCCTTTTAATTTTGTAAGTAATAGTGGCATTTGTTCCTATCTGCTAGAACAGGACTATTTCTGCAACTCCTCAGTCAGTACAAATAGATCCTTAGTTGCTCGTAGCTCTTTTATGTTTTGCCTGCTTCCCTTTGATCACTAGAAGAGAGAGGGGAAAAAATTGTAGTAAAATTTATACAAACCGATGATAATAATGGTTGTTTATTGTTTTGTTAGAATCCAAACAACCCCTCAAAGCTATTAGACTAACAAGGCTACGAATAGCCAGACCCAAGGCAGAGAATTCCGTAGTCAGTCATTGTGGGTGTTTCAGGGGGTAGCAAGTCGGAGTTTGAGATCTCAGCTGGAGTGTTTTCAATTCCATACTGCTGCATTGGTGTGTGTGTCAGCAACCTGTTTTGTCACTGCAGGTGCTGTGTGCCCAGGAAACCTGCTGGGTTCACTCACCCACTCACTCACCCATCTGTTCATCCACTTACCTGATGTTTAATAAGATACTCGCATGTTGCAGGTGCTGTGCCCCAGCCACCTTGTCCTCACTGGGAAAGCACCTTTAGAACCAGCCAGATTCTTCTGAGTTGGGGTCCTGAAATGGGCAGCTGCCATTGTTGGGTTTGCACGTGACATGGTTAGAAACTCCAGGGTGGATGATGCCAGCTCCGGCTGATGTGGGTGATTGAGAAGCAATGAGGATGGATGTGGTGGGCTGACTATGTGTTCACAAAGGTCAGGCTTTGGTTAGCTGGGACACTCCAGCCAGGCCTGCCTTCTGGATTATTAATTAGTAATGAATTATTAATGGTTCACCTGTTCCGGGTCTGTTCCGGTGATGTTTGTGCCTCCCAAAGTTATAATGTTGAAACCTAATTGTGATGATTTATACTAATTGTCAACTTGATGGGATCTAGAATCACCTTGGAGACAAGTCTCTGGCCATGTTTGGGAGGAAATTTCTAGGTTACTTTAGTGGAGGTGGGAAGACACCCCATGCCTCACCAGCTCTGTACTAAACTAAAAGGAGAAAGCCAGTTAGCTGAGCACCCTCCCTCATCTCTGTTTCCTGACTGCAGATGCAACATGACCAACCGTGTTACATTCCGGCTGCCATGCCTTCCCGGCCAAGCTGGAACTGTGAGACATAGTAAGACCCTCTTTCTTTACTTCCTTAACTTGCTTTTGTCAATACATTTTGTCACAGCAACAAGACAAGTTAATTAATACATTAATTAATCTCCACTATGAGAGTGTCATGCTTTAGGGCATTTGAGGGAAAGATCAGATGATGAGGGTAGAACCACCCAAAATGGGCTAATATCTTCACAGAACTAGCCAGAGAAAGCCCCATTACGCCCCGCCCCGTTCCTTTGCAGAGGAAAGTCTGAGGCAGGAGGCAGGCCTCCTGTACTGGTTTCTCTTCCACTTAAGACATACCAACCCCCAGAAGGTTGAGAAACGTCTGTTGTTTATGAGCCCTCCCACTTGAGGTATTTTGTTAGAGCATCATCCTGAGTGGACAGAGACACCTGGTTTTCACTGCTGGGTATCTGGTTTGTATAAATGATGCCCCACCTAGGAAGTGTAAGGAGGAGGAGAGTCTTGTTGAAAATGAACCTGACCCTCCAGCTTGCACAACTAGAAGGATGGACATGCAGTTTGTGAGAGGGAGCGAGCATGGGGGAAACAGAGGCTTTCATGGGTTTTAAGGCAATGGCAAGTTTTAACAGAGGAAACAAAGTCAAGCGGCTCTGCTGGCTTGGGGAGCCGGTCATTTGCCTGGTCACCTCAGTAAGAAACTGCCTGTTCACCCATGTGCATTCCTCTGCCTTAGAGTGTGGCCTCTGTGTCCCGGCTCACTGGTGCTCCCTATGACAACAGTTGTAGTTCTCTGAGCATACTACTTGCATATGAAGCACATTGGCGGGTTTGGACATGTGCAAATATCTCTTTGGACTACCATTTGTGTTCAGGCACAAACACATATTCCCCCCAGTTCTTGCTGATGACAGAGGGTGTGCTAAGGAAAATCCCAAAGGAAAGACCGAAGAACCACAGCGGCCAAGGTTCTAGAACAGTGGTTCTTAACCTGTGGATCTTGACCCCCTTGGCTAACCTCCACGTCCAAAAACACATTACAATTCACAAGAGTAGCAAAATTACAGTTATGAATTAGCAATAAAATGGTTTTATGGTTAGGGGTCACCACAACATGCGGAACTGTATTAAAAGGTCTCAGCATTAGGAAGGTTGAGAAGCACTGCTCTAGAAAGACGAGGGAAAGAGAAAGTTACCGTTGCAGGCAAAGCTTCTGCTGCCTCCTGCCACTCTCCACAACATGCTTTTACTCACCACGCTGTGTCCCAGCTGATTTCTGCTCCTCGTGGGTCTTCATTACTGAAAATCTTTCCTTCACACTGTAAATCCTATCAGTGCAGAAAACTCAACCATCTGCAATCCAAGCTCATCTGCTTCCAGAAGTCTTCCCACACCTCCTGGGCCTCCAATGAAGTAGACCAGGCCTTCCCCCATCTCCTGATCTTTTCTGATCTGATCCAACAGTTGCCATGTTGATTAAGGCATGAGCTATGTTCCCTTGGCCATATCTCCTATGGGATCCTGTCTTTTCTCACCAGTTTGTGTGGTAAGCATGAGATTACTTTTTGTTAGTTAGTTTGGCATACTGTGTTATCCTACCAAATCTTTTCTCTTGATAGGATTTGTGTCTTATTGGCATGTGTGTATATGCATACATATTCATATGTATGCATAGAATAACTTTCCACATAACTGCATATACACAATGATTTCTTATCAAATACTTAGAAGGGCCCAGCCCACTATTGGAAATGCCATCCCCGAGCAGTGGTCCTAGACTATGCAAGAAAGCAGACTGAGCAAACCAGGAGGAGCAAGCTGAAAAACAACCTTCCTCCATGGCCTCTGCTTCAGTTCCTGCCTGACTTCTCTGGATGATAGACTACAAGCCATAAGCTGAAACACACTCTTTCCTCTCTAAGTTGCTTTTTGTGTGGTGTTTATCACAGCAATAGAAAGAAAACTAGGACATCATGGAATCCCTTCACTCTCATTTTCTCTTCACTGAGCAAACCTGCCTTTCTTCTATCTGTAGATCAGCCCCAGCTGGAGAGACTTTGTTGGGTCTTACATTCATTGTTTTGTATAGAGTCATTCTAAGTCCCGCCTTTCTATTATTATTGTATTTGTATTATTATTATTATATATAGAAATTACTATAATTGTGTATATATATATATATATATATATATATATATATATATATATATAAAATTGTTATTATTTTGAGACTGGTCTCACTATCACTGTGTGGCCCTGGCTAGTTTGGAACTCACTATGTAGCCAAGGCTAACCTTGAAGCCTTGAATTCACAAAGGTCCACCTGCCTCTTACTTCTGAGTGCTGGGATGAAAAGTGGATTCCGTACTTTTAAAAGCATTACCTGTTCATAGCTTTTACAAAGTAAATGGTGGATGTCCAGAGAGTGGACCTTGAACTCCAGGCTTGCATGACCCAGGTAGTTAGAAAGGGTGGTCTTGATTTCTGGGGTAGATGTCTCACTTCTCTTCTGTCCTTGCGGACTGCTAGAGAGGATTCTGCTGGTCTCAGTGCCACATTGAAGGAATCAGCTTCCCTTTTGGCAGCCATAACGGCCGAACACGTGTTTCTATGACCTTGCCCTAGACACTAGAAAGTCAGATTCCTGTCTCGTGACAGGGAACCAATCAGAAGTTAGCTGGTGGTGCTATGCTTTATGGCTCTGGGTGTGCTTTACGGACAAGCGCACAGCAATGACGTAGAGAGCATAGCAACCACCCTGGGAGGGCCTATGGGCCATAACAACCAGTTGACCAATCAACACAGGGCAAGCCCTCCAAGCCTGGAAGCACACCAATCATGAGCCTGTGCGTAAGCCTGTGCGTACCCCTAGACACTCCCCTTACGCTGCCCTATAAGATCTTTTGGGAGACCCTAGGAGCCGTCTTTTGCTAGCCATCCGCCATATTGGTGGGTGAAAGACCCGAGCTAACATGGGGTTAGCTCGTTAAATTACAATAAAGCCTCATGCAGTTTGCAGCAAGCTCTCGAATCTGCCTGGTGATTGGGGTGACCGCGAACGTGGCCTGGGACCCCGGATACTTGAGTTTTCGGGGGTCTAACAACATGGACAACGGAGATTTGAACCCTCTGCAGCTCCCAAGTTGCCAAGAGAGGAGACAGCCTAGACCTTCCCGCTCATGGCAGAGGGTGACCCCAAGTACACCTCTCAAATATTCTCTTGCCCAAGGTCTGATCAGCTAATGCTGATGACGGGGGTGGGCTTGGGGGGGCACTCCACATTGTCCTTACTCCCTGTGGCCATGTAACCTCCCTGAGCCAAAATGGGTATCTTAATGGGGCTCTGGGCAGCTGGAGGATGTGGGGAGTGTTTAGCTTCTCATCCAGCACCCCTCTTCTTTGTCCAGAAATAGGCATATACAATGAGGAAGTCGCCTGCTTCCAAATGGCAACTGTCCCAGAACAGCAGGTGCCCCACACGAGTGCTGTCATACACACACAGTGACAGAACAGTTTCCATTCAGGGCTCGGGAGCCTTGCTGCAGAAGGGGGCTTGGTTTATAAAAGACCAAGAAAGTCCAAATGGAGGAAGGGAGCAATTGTGAAAATTGCCTTTGTTCTAAAGAAAGCCCAAAGGGAGCATTTGCTCGGCATTTGATTTCTGAAGGATGGAGGCTGCCAGGCAACTTCTGCTGGGCAACTTGGTGTTGGGAGTGTTGACAAGTCCCTGTTACAAAGCAGGATGAGGTGTCTTGACGAAGACTTGCCTTTTCCTGTCCTATCATCTGTGGCCCACAAAGGATGTGGTCACTGGATGCCCACTTTGGGGATTAGTTACTTTTCTCATTGTTATGACCAAACAACTTGTCAAGAAACAACTTAGAAGGAAAGATTTATTCTGGGTCCTGGCTCAAGACACACAGTCCACCATGGACTGTTCCAGGAGTGGCTCTAGAAGCTAGAATATAGCTGTCGATAAAAATAAATCCTTAGTTGGACAATGGTGGCACATGCCTTTAATCCCAGCACTCAGGAGACAGAGGCAGGTGGATCTCTGTGAGTTCGAGGCCAGCCTGGTCTACAAAGTGAATTCCAGAACAGCCAGGGCTACACAGAGAAACCCTGTCTCAAAAAGACCAAATCAATAAATGAACAAACAAACAAATAAACAAATAACTAGATCCTTGCCCTTGCAGTATGTCTTCTGAAAGGAGGAGATAGGTACTATTCTGGTCTATTACAATATCCATCAGTGATCACCCAGATGAAAAGCACATGCTGTCCCAGTCTGAAAAGGCACACACAGGAGGCTCCCTGGGGCCTGCTGGCCAATCAGCCTTGCCTGATTAGTGAGCACCATGTTCAATGAGAGACTTTGACTCAAAACACAGGGTGGAGAATAACTGAAGACATACAACATTGATTTCTGGTTTCTACATGAGGCCCCCCCCAGATCAAAAATATGGCAAATCGAATTCGAACAGCAGTTTGATCTCAAGTATGTAATGTATATACACCAAGTAAAAAAGATTGTTCCATGGGGGCTATGGCTGAGGGACAAGGTTGCAGAAGAATTCAGCATTCCATTCTTTGGGTTCATCACAGGGGACATTGAATGGTGGAAATGGTTAGCTCCTAGTGGGTCTGGAATGGGTGAAACCTGCAGCTTCCAAGAAAGGCCTATGTGGCTGTTGATTGGATGGCTTTCCACAGGCCTCAGGTTCTGTCTACAAGCCTGTTTCTCTCTCCATTTCTGGAAGTGTCGACTGAGTGATTCCCAGCTGGGTTTACTAAACAGCAGTTGTCTGTGTTAACTCAAGCTTGTTAAAAAAAAAAAAAAAAAACCAAAAAGGTAGTGAAAATGCATGCCAACTCTTAAGGTGTAGAGGAAGCTGCCAGGCTAGAAAAAATTGGGTGGGGTGAGGGAGTCGGAGTAAGGGGAGGGGAGGAGTAGGAATTGACTGTCCCTAGGAGACACTGAAGTGTGTGTGTGTGTGGGGGGGCAATTTGATGGCTTGAGGATGTCTGAGCCGGGGAAGACCCACCACAGTTAGTGCTGTCACACCTTAGCTGCCTGAGTCCCAGGATACTTCTTGGATGTACTAGAAGTACTACACACTAGAGAGTAATGCTTAGGGAGCACTAGTGGGAGCACCATGTCACGCTGACTCTGTGGCTGTTGGGAGTGGGCAGACATGGCAGCCCAGAGCAGCCTGATGGGGTTGATACTCAGAAGTATTTGAGGAGACTAAGCCAGAAAGAGATGCTGAAAGAGGAGTGGGCAGTTGGCTCTGGTCCTGATGTGAACCAGCTCAGTCACCTTTTGACCAATCACCCGTGGCTACGGATGTGTAGTGTCACCAGCAGCCATTTCCTCCCTGCTGTAGGCAGAGGAGGTGCTCCATTTCAGACTGATCCCAGAGGCTCAGGGAAAGGTGTTCTCTGAACTTGACCACACCCCGGGGCAGGAGGGCAGCCCTTTACCTCTCTTCCAAAAGCTGTCCCCAGCGACTCCACCATCCTGCTTCCCGGGAAAGTGGAAGAGGAAACCCTGCTAGTTTGGAGGACAGGAATGACTGGCTCTTCTCATCTCTTGCCATTTCTGGAAAGTTCTGGGGTGGAGAAGCCTGCGTGCTTGACTGAGGAGCTTTGTCTCAGTGGAAACAAAACACTCCACCTGCCTCAGGACCACAGATGACAAATGACATCTCAGCCCAGAGCCCAGAGCTGTTTCCCAGGGTCCTCATTGTGCCATGAAACTTGCCAGGGCTCTTAGAGGCCTGGGGTTCAGGGTCAATGACGCTAAACCACTTCCTCTAACGGAGCTGTCTTTCTTCTCTCTCTCTCTTTTTTTTTTTTTTCAAGATCTTGTGGGGAAGAAAGGTTGCACATCGCCAGTTTGTTGTCACTTTATCTCTGCCACTGTCATCACTTTCAGGCTTTCCCAGAAGTCTCCAGGTCGCCTGCAATAGCTGGTTCCTGCCCTGATAACGAGAAAGCCCAGAAATGGGGGTGGTCAACTTCCTCTGTTCAGCTCCCACCCACTTCCTCCTCTCGGCTCCGCCCATCAGGCCTCAGCTTCTGAGGAAGTGGCTTTTGCTGGAGGGTGGAGTTCTTCATTCTAGAAAAGTGATGGTCAGGGTGGTACCCCACAAAGTGGGTGGGGGTGTGGAGTGCCTCACACTGTCATCTAGATCTCCATGTTGCCTGTTGTCTGCTGCTGCAGCGTCTTCTTTTCTGGGTAGAGCAGGAAGTGTGTCAGCTGTGAAGTGAAGGGGATCTTCAGTGAAGCCAGGAAGAAAACACCACAGGACCGTCCTCAGGGAGCTGTCCCTCCGTCCCTGACATATGAAGGCAGACTGGGTGTCTTCACTTTTCATGAAAGCACCAAAGGGGATGGAAGTCCAGGAATCATGGCTAAAGAGGTGGTCCCTTGGGGACTTTCCTGGACCATGGTTTAAAATGCTGTCTGGTCCTCATTGGGCAGCAGATGGGTCCTTCTGCCTCCTCTGCTGAGCTTCGTTCCACACACAAGCAAGGCATGGAGACCCACCCCACACACACCTCCAGCTGGCCCAGCTCTTCTATTTCTGAGCCATGGCTTCTGGTCACTCATGGTCTGGCCTTACTCATGGCAGTACTCAGCTGCCCAAAGGACCCTCCTTGGATGACCCGATACACAGTCCCCTCTTGTTATATCCCTGTACTCACACTTAACACCTTTCCTCCTTAACCAGTGAGACTTTGATCAAGGTCTTCGTGGAGCCTCTTCCATGCTCACGACCTTTCATTCCAGCATCCACCTCTCCTGTGTGGGCTTCATCATGGGTGGGTGCATATTAATGTTGGGAACCAGGCTCAGCCCCATGAGCTGCTTTTGAACACAAGCAGTGTTCATTGTCTGGTAGATAAGGTTCACTTGCCCATATGACTAGTGGACTGTAGTGGTTTGAAAGAAAATGGCCCCCAAAGGGAGTGGTACTATTAGGATTTGTTGGAGTAGGCATGGCTTTGTTGAAAGAAGTGTGTCACTGTGGAGGCAGACTTTGAGGTCTCATATGTAGCATGCTTATTCTTTTTGTCCACCAACTATCTCCCAAACCATGACACAGAGACTCAATATTAGTTATGAATGCTCGCCCTTATCTCATGCTCGTTTGTTGCTAGCTCTTATAACTTAGCCCGTTTCTCTTTAACTACATTTTGCCTCAGGGCTTTTTATCTTTTCTTTCTGTATATCTTACTTTCCTACTGTCTCTGTCTGACTGCATGGTGGCTGCCTGGTTTATGGCCTCCAGTGTCTCCCTTGTTTTCTCCTCTCTTCTTCTCTAGTTCTCCCGAGCCTAGGTTTCTCCTCCTATTTATTCTTTCTCCCTGCCAGCCCTGCCTATCCCTCTCCTGCCCAGCTACTGGCTGTTCAGCTCTTTATTAGACCAATCAGGTGCCTTAGGCAGGCACAAATGCACTACATCTTTACGTAATTAAACACACATCCTTATATCATTAAACAAATGCAGCATAAAAAAATGTAACACACATTTACACAGTTGAAGTCATACTCTGCAGCATAAAGGACAGTAACACACCTTCGCCCAGCTAAAATTCTATTCCACAACACTCACATATGCTTAAGTCACGCCCAGTATCACAGACCACTTCCTGTTGCCTGAAAGCCAAGATGTAGGACATTCAGCTCCTTCTCCAGCACCATGTCTGCCTGCAGGCCACCATGTCGCACCATGATGATAATGGACTAAACTCTGAAAATGTAAGCTATCCCGATTAAATGTTTTCCTTTATAAGACTTGCCATGGTCATGGCGTCTTTCACAGCAATAGAAGCCCTACCTAAGACAGGGTCCCATTTCCTAGCTTTGAAAACCTTCATTTCATGAGCAGTTGGACTTACATTTCTCCCAGGATAATACTTTATTTATTGAAATGGTGTAACTGGACATGGCCTACCTTTTCACATTGCACGTGACATAGCCATCTACAAAGTTGACCTTCAATCAAGCTGCCAAAAGCCATTGTTAATAAACTCAGAAAGTTTTAAGTAAGTTCATGATTTTGTTTCCTGCCTCGTTCATAGATCTCCTTGGCCACATGTGGTAGGCTGAGGGTTGACACGCCTCAAGCAGAGATGTCATGTTCAGCCTCTGCGTGTGATCTCGGTTCCCTTATTCAAACTCCACTCCTATGAATGGAGGCCTGGGCTCAATCCGGATTTGAACAGATGCTGTTGTAAATTCTGAGCAATTATTAATATGTGTGGGAACATGATTTGAAAATAAGTTAGCTTTCCCCATCTGCTGTGTTGAGTGTTTCCTCTGAATGCAGATGTCCAGCTCTGCCGGAACGAAAGCTCTGAAGCCTGGTTCATTCACACGTTTGCTCTTTAAAGGGCAAAATGACCAGTCCATTTCATTTCACCAACACCCCCACTGCCAACTTGGATTGTTCTACATGTCAGAACAGTGTATCATTGATACCAGAGAGATCCAGTCCATAAACACACATTAAGCCCTTGTAAGCATGTTGTCCTTGATCCTGAAGATTAAGCAAACACATTTCTTGCCTTGATGGATCTTACAGTCCAACATGAAGTGGCCATGGATACCCCACCAACAAAGAGCAGCATTTAAGAGGGTAGAGGTATCTAACAGGGGACCACCTCCCTGAAGGATTCAGCCTCCTATTGTAGCAATTCCAAAAAATGGAGAACAACAGATGGAGTTCAACAGATTCCGAGTCCTAGGAAAGACTTTCAAGATTGTGTGTGTGTGTGTGTGTGTGTGTGTGTGTGTGTGTGTGTGTGTGTGTGTCTGTGTGTGTGTGTGTAGTGTGAGTGTGCATGTGTGTATAGACCTATGTGCCAGGTTAGATAACTTTTTGGGAGTCAATAGCAAGTATCTTAACACCACTGAGTCATCTTGTGGGCCCTGGTGTGTTTGTTTGTTGAGGGGGCGGGGTGTAGAGGTAGGGATGGGGCTTGGGGGGATGGGATGGGGAAGAGAAGACCTCACTCTGCAGTTTAGGCTTGCAGCAATCCCAAATCTTGGAATTATAAGCCAGAGCCAATAGGTCTAGTCCCATTCTCAGATACACAGCTGTTAATTTCCTACTGCTGCTGTCATGCATTGGCTCAAAGCTGGAAGCTTAACACAACACAATGCCACACTGTGCAGTGCTGAAAGTCTTAAGTCTGGCATGGTCTCCCAGGCCTGTGACAAGGTGTCAGAAGGGCTGTATGTGTGTGTTTCAGGGGAGAATCTGCTTTCCAGCCATTTACCTCATCAAAGCCAGGGCCAGCAGTCGTGGCTCATCTTCTTACCGTGACACTGTGATTTTCTCTTCCTCCTCCCTCTTCTGCATTGGAGAACCCCACGACTGAGCTGGACACATCTGGAAAATCCAGGACAACTTCCCCTTTTAAGGTCAACTGTTGGCGACTTTCATGTTCTGTCAGCATCCACTCCCCTTTACTGTGTGACAGGACACAGTCGCAGAATCCCAGGCTTAGGACATCTTGCTGGGCATCATTCTGTCAAACCACAGCAACACAGTGGTACTTATTTAATGTGTAGGCCACTTGCCCCAATACTTGGATCCCTTTTGAATAAGACTCCCCACCCCCAACCAGCCTTCCTATGTGATGAATGTATTGTCACAGTTCTTCCCATTGTGATGGTCCTGTTCTGTCGTTGGGGGTCTCTGCCATCTTCATCAAAGTAAAGCTTAACTTTTACTTCTCTGGGGACTGACTTCTTTCCCTAATGATTTCTCAGTTTGCTTTTGTGGTTTCTATGGTTTCCAAAATCCTTCCCACTGTGTAGCCTTTTTCACACTTCTTTGAATTTAGGATGAGTAAATAAACACTCAAATGTCAACTCTTTAAGTGAGCACAGGGCAGCCCAGTGGCCCAGGGTACAGTTAACATCTGAGATGCCCTGGGTTCATCCCCAACACAAATACCCCCTCCCCTCAGATTCATAGTTAAGCAGAAAGGTTGGCTAAGCTTTCAGATACTGGAGTTGGCAATTACAGAATTCCTCAGCTCAAATTTTAAAGGGTTTGGTAAGCTCTTAAGAACAGACAATTCCCAGCCACAGACTCCACCAATGTTAATGTCAAGAGTCACATGCAGGAGTGCTCTCTGTAAGTGGTGAGCTCACAGGAATGCCATGCCGTGCCAGAGCTTGGGGAAGCATACCCGAGTGTCCCATGCATGGATGGCCACATTTTTCCTTCCCGAAATAATTACCCTTTGCACTTTACTAGTGATGATTACAGGAAAATCACGCCCCACAGAAGCTTGGGGAAAAGCATTGCTGGCTTACTCATCCATTCCCCGAGTGCTAATGTGGGCCGTGGTGTGTCAGGGTCACGGCTGCCTGCTTGTGTGTGGCCTGGGTTCCACTTCAGTCCAGGGAAAGCTGTGTGCAGGTAAGAAGAAAGAAAGAAGGAAGCCAGTGTAAAGACCCCCATATCAGACAGACCCCAGAAATGCTTTGGGTGATGGGTACAGGTGTAATAATTAATTGTAGGTGTCAACTTGACTGGATTAAGGAATACCTAGAAACCTACTGAAACATTGTTTGGGGTGTGTCTAAGAGGGTGTTTCCAGGGGAGATGCAAAACCAGAGGGAGTGACATTCTGCTCCTCCTGTCTCTGGACACCGAAACTCCAGAATCCAGTCTTTGGACCTAGAATTTCCACCTTCTGGTCCTGACAAGCTACTGGCAACCCAGGGTTTTTTTGCTTGCAGACAACCAGTCACTGGGCTTTGTCAATTCTCAATTCTCCTAATAGATTTCCTCTCATCTATTCTCTCTCTCCCTATTATCTATCCCTATAATCGATTTATCATCTGTCTATATATAATCTATTTATCATCTCTCTGCCTATCAATAACCTATCATCGATCTTTATATTTCTCATGTATAAATTGATCTATATCTATCTCTATATATCTATTTTCTATCTTTATATCTCCTCTATCCATTGATTTATTATCAATCTATGTATCTATTATCTATATTCTACTTACCTATCTATATCTATATCTGTCTATCTATCTATAGCTGTCTGCCTATCATCTGTCTCGCACCTCCTCTGCCTTTCTATGCATGCTGTCATCCGCTAAATGCACCTCTCCTTCACACTCCAGTTTCCTGCGCTCCCCCCATGGCCCACTGTTTATGATCACTAGCAACTGAGTTTGTCATAAAAGAGTGGTCCCATCAGTCATTATCTCATATATCATTTTTGTGCCCCATGTTTTGTTCTTGCCAAGCATTGCATATGACTGGGGGCAATCAGCCCTGCTGGAATCTTCCAGCTCACCCTCCTCTACCTTGGCATTCATTTCATGGGAGAAAATTAATGCCCTATTGCAAGCTGGAATGTGCTCCTATTTGCAATCTAACTCATCCCTCTGGCCTAATATTTGTTTTATTGCTAAGTTTTTCTACTCTGGGACTGCCTGAGTGTGAGCATCCCCAGGGTGATCATAGCAAAAACTAGAGTGAAATTGTACTTGTGAAAGTCATTGGCAAGCTCTGCTGCTCAGCACTAAAGCAAGCAGGGACGCCGTCACCACGCAGACATCTCTGGAGGGGGACAGAGAGGCTTAAGGGCTCAAGGGACCTTTAAAGACACATTATGAAATTCGTGGCCCTGACAGGCTGATCTCTGGCATCCCACATGCTCCATATTCTGACCTGTTCCACTCCAATGTTAACTGACCTTTTCCACAAAGTGTGTCCTGTCTACACAGTGCCAGGGGTGCAGGCAGGCTAGCGCCAGGCTTTTCTGTAGTCACGGGGAGCAGTTTAGCACAGGGCTGGGCTGGGGAGCCTGGGGAGCAGCGAGAGGGAGCAGCTGTGCAGTGCCATTATTTCTGGATCCTGCTTCCCTCCTGCCTCCTCTCCTCTCTCCTTTTTCTGTGGTCTGAGGCCATGCTTCTGAAGACCCACCACACCCTACCTGACTGACTGTTTCAATTTGTTTGTTTATGTGTACAATTGGCAAGGCCATGTAGCAAATGCCACCTAGGGCAGTGGTTCTCAGCCTTCCTGATGCTGCAACCCTTTAATACAGTTCCTCATATTGTGGTGACCCCCGACCATAAAATTATTTTCATTGCTACCTCATAACTGTAATTTTTGCTAGTGTCGTGAATGGTAAAGTAAATATCTGTGTTTTCCAATGGTCTTTTGGGGGTCATGACCTACAGGTTGAGAACCACTGACCTAGATTGATCTTGCAGTGAGGGACTTTGAGATGTGCTTAACCTTGGACTCAGCCGACTTTCAATAAATCAGGTGACATTCTGTGACTGAGACTCTTGGTGAACAGTCTGCCTCCAGATGGCCTTTGGATGTCAAGTCAGGTCTTCCCTGAGTCTCCAGCTTCACTGTCTCCCTATAAAATCCAAACATTCCAGGCCGCTTCTTGGAGGTAAACACCACTAATAGACCGACTTGTCAATATACATCAGTCCACAAAGTCAGGGATGAGAAAGTTGAATGACTCTGTGTCTCTCCTGAGCTCTGACCAAAACCTGACTCAAGGTGATGTTGTGATTTAATGAGAATGTCTCTCATAGTCTCTGCCATTTGTATGCTTTGTCCCCAATGGGTGGTACTGTTAAGGGAGGTTTAGGAGGTGTGCCTTGTAGAAAGTATGTCACTAGAGGCAGGCTTTAAGAGTTTAAAGACTTTTGTCCTTTCTAGTTTGCTCTCTCTGATTTCTGCTTGCCCTTCAAGATGTGAGTTCTCAGCTTTCTGCTCCTGTTCCCACACCTGCTGTCCTCTGCCAAGCCACCCCACCACAACGGACTCTGAAACCATAAGCCCAAACAAACTCCTTTTATAAATTACTTGGTCATGGTGTTTTATCATAGCAACAGAAAAGAGTTGCTAATACAGGCATTTTCCTCCTTAAAGTGATACCACAGCCTGGTGGAACCACAAGAAAAACAACAGGTAAGCCACACATCAGGCCATTCTCTCTATCTCTCAGTACTCTTCAAAATTACCAAGGCATCACAAACAAGCAACAGTTACAGTCAAGATGGGACAGCTGTATGTCATGTGACACCCAGGAGTCATCTTATAGCAGAAAAAAGACCTTAGGCAGAAATTAAGGAAATTTGAATAGAAGCTCCATTCAGTAGTAACAGATCAGCACTTATCCATTAAGTGTGACAATGGACCACACAGTATAAGACATGAACCATAGGGCGTGCTTGGGAGAAACTGCCCATGAGGCTATGAAGGCTCTTCACGGTATCTCTGTGATTTTTTGAACATCTAAGACTGTTTTAAAATAAAATTTTATTATGAAAACATTGATTACTGTCCTGGTTGATTTTTTAAAATCATTATTATTATCATTATTAATTATTATTATTTTGTCAACTTAACACAAGTTACAGTCATCTGAGAAGAGGGAGCCACAATTGACAAAATCCTTCACCAGACTGGTCTGTAGACAAGACTGTGGGGCATTTTCTTAGTGATTGACGTGGGAGGGCTCAGGACACGGTGGCAGTGCCACACCTTGAATTGTGGTCCTGGGAGCCATGAAAAAGCAGGCTGAGGAAGCCAAAGAGAGCAAGCCGATAAGCAGCATTCCTCCATGGCATTTCCTTCAGGTCCTGCCTCAGCTTCCTGTCTTGAGTCCGTGTCCCTGACCTCCTTCATTGATGGACTGCGTTGTCCATGTGAAAGCTGAAATCAACCCTTTCCTCCCCAAACTGCTTTCGGTCACAGTGTTTTCTCACAGCAATAGTAACCTAACTATTGCTGTGCTTTTCACATATGGAATTCAGCAGATGTTGGTTTCCTGACATCTTTTCATTCTGTCATTTCAATGTATATATTTGAAAGATTAAATACAGCTGCATAGTAAGTATTTTCCCTATAACCTAAAGTTCTCCTGTGTTATCTGCATGCATTATATTTCAATATATCACTGAGTCATAGTTCTTCTAGGTCCTTTTTTTTTTTTAAACATTTTCTTATTCTCTTTATTTTTTGCCATCACAAATGACACTCTGAGGATGGGCCCTCTTGTGTGGACAACCTTTCCATTTGCATCAACTTTATTTTGGTTGTCATTCACACTTCTTGGGAAAATACTGAAAACACAATGAAAGGTGTCATTCCCCAGCCCATGACAACTAGCATGACTTTGTATTTAGGTCCTGGGTCTCATTTTCCTATGGTGTGTGCTTAAGGCTGTAGTGCAGTACCATCAGACATTTTTATGTGGCCAGAAGCATAGTGACTTTGCAAAACTCCAAGAAATTTATTTCCCAGTGCTTGCAAAAGCCACTAACCTTTTTCATAGAGAAGAATGCTGAATGCTTGTTTGTAATTGTCTTCAAGCCAGCTGTGCTATCTCTTTGACGTGCTTGCTTCTGAGAAAGCAATCTTATTATTTTTGGTATACTCCATATAAAGAAATAAACTCAGATATTCAAGCAACAGGGTTCATGTTTAGGTCCATGCTGTAAGGTGTATGATGGTGGATGGTAGATGGGAAACAGACATGACAGATGCGGGGAAAAGTTGATGACTTGCAAATGGAGATGGCCTTCTTCTCTAGCCAAGGTTACTACCCTTCCACTAGCACTTGCTGTGGAAACTTAAATTCACCACCCAGATTCAGAACTGTTGAACTGGTCAGTGGTGGTGCCCACCTTTAATTCCAGCACTCAGGAGGCAGAGGCAGAGGCAGGCAGATCTCTGAGAGTTTGTGGCCAGCCTGATCTACAGAGATAGTTCAAGGACAGCTAAACTGTCTCAAAAAAAGAGAGAGAGAGAGAGAGAGAGAGAGAGAGAGAGAGAGAGAGAGAGAAAGCAAGCAAGCAAGAAAGAAAGAAAGGAAGAAAGAAAGAAAGAAAGAAAGAAAGAAAGAAAGAAAGAAAGAAAGAAAGAAAGAGAGAAAGAGAACTATTGAAAAGGGGAGTAGCAGGATGGCTCAGTGGTTAAGAATTCATACTGCTCTTATGGAGGATTCAGTCAATTTGTTACCAGCACTCATGTTAGGTGGCTCATGAACACTTAAAACTCTAGCTCCAGGTTTTGTTGTATGTTTGTCTGTGTGTTTATGTGAGTGTGTGCGAATGAGTATATGTGTGTATGTGGATTTGTGCATACCAGAACATTCATATGGAAGTTA
The DNA here is from genome assembly GCF_003668045.3 of Cricetulus griseus. NCBI lineage: Eukaryota > Metazoa > Chordata > Mammalia > Rodentia > Cricetidae > Cricetulus > Cricetulus griseus. Next base: position 440,202,769 of record NC_048595.1, on the reverse strand, counting down.
AGAACAGCTTAGTTGATTCTCTTCCTCTACCATATGGATGTCTGAGATCAAACTCAGGTCATCAGACTTTGTGGCAAGTGACCTTACCTGCTAAGTCATCTTGCCAGCCCCGCATTTTTCCCGTATCTCTAGCTCTGACACCTCCCCAGAACTTCAGACCAAGTGTTTGTCTACACTCTTGATGCCTCCCAGAAGCCCATACCAATCTCAAGCTTGATATTGTCCAGACAGCTGCTGTTGCCTCCCTGTGAGTCCACTCCTTCACCTACGCTGATCGCTAGAAATGAAGTAACACCTTCACCCCATTTAGTGGGACCCAGGTTCCAGCTTAGTTTATAAATTCCTCTTTTCTTGTTTGTTTTGAATTTGGGTTCTTGTTTTGCTTTACATAAAAAGACAATCTTCCTTGGCTGGCTGCATTTTGTCATCATTTCCAACACTTGGATGAGCTTGCTCTGTATCAACACAGGTTGCTAACCTTCTCTTAACTTCATCTCAACATCTTTGCCATTGTCTCTTCTAACTTTTGAGCTATAATTATTTGTCTAGTAAGGTTACTTGTATGCTCTCATTATTGGAGTTCTTGTGTATCTGGGGCAATTTCACTAGCAGAAGAAAATGTAGGTTGATGCCTGGCAAAATCAAATTGTATTCTGATCAGTTTTTATTATTCTTGTAAAGCTCAGAGCTTTGTAATTCTTTAACTGTGAATCAATCTTCCTTCCTTCCTTCCTTCCTTCCTTCCTTCTTTTCTATTGAAAATATTATTTTGATCCCAAATTAAATCACTCCAGGGATAGCTCTACAGTGGAGAAACACATTGGTTGTCATGCCCATGTTAATTTGCTTAGCACTCCATCTAAGTCATTTATCACATTAGCAACACAATATTGTGACATTTCCTCAGCCTTCCATTTGCCTGGTGTCCAGTGTACAGTGCTAATTAATCCATAGATGGTGCTGGCCACTTCCCATCTGTCTCTACTGCTGGCACTATCCCCGAGACAGAAGACCCTGCCAAAGAGTAGGCAACTTCATTCTCATCTACATATTGACTGGCAGCTTTGGGGTGGTCTAAGTCATCAGCCAGACAGACTGGGGATCTGTCATCCCCATGACTGCCTGCTGTGGCCCCATCTCTTGCTTTGAAGTCAAGACTTTTGGTGCCTGTGAGTGGTGCCAGGGAGACTATGTACGAGGTCATGTAGGACTTGGCCCAGCATCTAACCACACAGCAGGAAGCCAGTAATTTAGATTGTGTTCACACCCAGTGATTGCCCTGGCCAACATCTAGGAGTTTGGGCATCATCTCACTGCTTGGATAAGTTCCTCTCCCATTAGGTTACCCTGAACTGGTCCCCATCTATTTTCCTGGAATGTCCTATACCTCTACAGAGAACAAAATGGAAGCTTTTGTTTTAAGAAGTTATTGTAAGCTGGTGAGTGGTGGTGAGCTCCTTTAATCCCAGCATTTAGGAGGCAGAGGCAGGTGGATTTTTGAGTTCAAGGACAGCCTGGTCTACAGAGTGAGTTCCAGGACAGCCAGAGCTACACAGAGAAACTCTGTCTCAAAACATACACACACACACACACACACACACACACACACACACACAGAGAGAGAGAGAGAGAGAGAGAGAGAGTTATTGTAATTTTCATGTTACTATGTTCTCTTTTTGCTTTCTATTGTGAAAATACTAGTCATTGAGTTCACACACTGTCCTCTGCCATGATAAAGTGAGCAGGATGGAGCCTTCTCGAACCAGCCATGCCTGGGGATCACTGCAGAGGCTACAGTTCCTCCTTCAGTCTGGCAGGTACAGAAACATGTCTCCCCCTCTTCCTCCTCCTCTTCCTCTTCATCCTCCTCCTCTTCCTCCTTCTTCTCCTCTTTCTCCTCCTTCTCCTCTTCCTTCTCATTCTTCTTAGGTTTTTGCTTCTGCCTGAGTATTGAGATCAGGTGTTGTCACCATGCCTGACTTCTTTTTTTTTAATTTAAACTTAATTTAAAAAATTTCATAGTTGAGTACAGTGTTTACATCATTTCTATCCCTTCCCCTCCCCTCTCTAACTTTCTCCCAAATTCATAATCTCTTCTTTAATGATTGACATATGTAGTCTCTTGAGTCCAACTAGTGCTGCTTGAGTGTATGTATATGTGTTTATGGTTGAGCACTTAGGATGGGATAGTCTAATAGGAGGCTTGTCCTAGGAGAAGACTGATTCTCCCTTGCTCAGCAACCTTTAGTTATTTGTAGTCTTATCTAGGGGTGGGGCTTTAAGGGAGAAAAACAATGAATAGTCTAGCCAACTATGACTCCTAAGACAAACCACAACAATGACCAGCATGGCAAGATACCCCCAAGACTACAATAGTGACATTTATGTCTTGGGGATAGCACAGCCACCTAAATCCACTCAGTAGGAGAGGATTCATGCCTGGTGCTGTAATCCTAGTCAACTATCCCTAGTTGGTGAGGTCATAGACCTTAAAGGAGAACCTATTACAGTCACTTCTCCTAAATCAGTATAATTCCTAGGTGTATTCTATATATTTATCCTACACCTAAGTGTTGCTCTCCCCCTCATCAAAGAAACTCATTTTTATTTATTTTTTTGTAGCAAATGGAGACCATTATATAGAAATCCACAACTGGTCAAAATACAGAGTTATTCTTGACTGTGTGCATCCCAGTCTTCTGCCTAGCACTGAAATCCACTCAGTTCAGGACTTAACGGTCAGGTGGTCCATGGATAAAAAATTGGTGCTCCAGACCTTTTTGCCCAAAGGCCCTGATGCCAAGAGCACCTGGGAACTTCCTACATACCATCAAGAGAACTTAAGTCAGTCCAGACACATTTCCTTCCTGAGAATTTGGGCTTGTCTAGACCATCTTCAGCCTCTGAGATCTGTTAGGGCCCTATGAGTGTTAGTCAGTTCTGAAGTCTAAGGGCAGACATGAGCCTAGGTCCACACTGCTAATGAATGGCTTGGTTGAAGCATACAGAAGCAGGTACATCCTGTGCATTCATTCCAGAAAGACAGCAGTCTTGCTGTTATATCATGGTGAAGTTTGAGTTCAGCATGGCCTGAATATCCTAATGACTTACCCAAGAGGCAAATCTTACCACTCCATGAAGCAGAAGCTCCTCACAGATGAGTTTCCAGTTTCAGGGGTATTTAACTAGCTACTTCATTGCTCCCATATATTATAATTCTTTGCATTTTCATTTAGGTCTCAGGACTTTCTATTCAAAGACTGATTTAAGGCTACCTGGTGGACATTTAAATCTGCTTGAAATATAGCACAAAAATCATAGTCAGGGGTTGAGAGCCTGGCTAAGCCAATAATCCCAGTGCAAGCTGGGTACTGCTGTCACTTTTCAGACTGGCTGAAAAGTCATCTGAAATAAGAGGAAAGTGTGACAGCCTTGTTGTGTTTGTGGCGCCGGGTGGCTGAATTTATTGTTCTTATAGTTGATGGTTAATTAGTTTAAAATTCATTTTAACGATTTAAGAAGATAATCTCATCATTATTCATAAGGAATGGTGTGTGTGTGTGTGTGTGTGTGTGTGTGTGTGTGTGTGTGTGTGTGTACAGGTATGAATACATGTGTCTGCAACTGTATGTGGCAGTCAGAGGTTGACACTGAATTTCTTCCTTAACAGTGTGCCATCTTGCTCTTTTGAGACAGCCTCTCTCTCAGAACCTTGAGTTCACCCATTTGCCTAGGCTGTTTGAGCCATGAGTCTCAGGGACCCTCCTAGCTGTACTCCCTAGCACTGGGGCTACAGGTGCTCGCTACTGCTCCTGGCTTTTGGTGAAGGTCCTAGGGATTCCCACTCAGGTCCTCAAGCTTTCATAGCAAGCATGTTACTGAGTGAGCATCCTCGACTCTCCAGCCAGTCCAAGTTCTTGCATATTTGAATCAGGTTCTTAGGTGGAGTTGGCATGAGTCACACATAATTCACTCAGATTTTTGAACCAGCCAAGGACAAGGTCATTAGACTTTATTAGAAAGTAAAAAGGCAATATTTAGAACACAGCTAAGAACATATTAATATTTTGTTTTATTTGTGTCTTTATTTGTTGCATGTTTCCTTCCACCATGGCAAAAGGGATTTAAGAGGCAGATTTCTGGAGACCCGAGCTTTTCAGAGTGGTGGTCATTTGTATCCCTCCCTAGCACAGGGGCTTCAGAGAAGGAATGTGAGCTATGCAGGGGAGGAAAGGAATGTGAGTGCCCCTCAGATGGACCATGCAGGTCGAAGGGAGACATCTCTGGAATCCGGCTTTTGAAGGCAGAAGATCGGGGTGATGGATAGCAGGAAACTTAAAAGCAAGCTAGGGCAGTGAGGCCAGTTTCCAGCAAGCCAGGGGATTCCCCCAACTAGGGAGCGCCCTGCGGCTGAGCTCAGGTTGTAAATCACCTGCTTCAAGCCATCCTTATGCCCCCTGCACCCAGGTGCCGATACACGTGCAGAGATTTCACCACAGTGACATGCCTGGAAGTGGAAGTATGGGGCATTGCAGGTGGCTGTGCAAGGCCCCCACCCCGGCCTGTGTGACCCTCTCACTATGCCCTAAATGTGCCCTTAGGTTTCTCCACTCATTCGTGAGGAAATCGAGAGGCAATGGGCTGGGCCTCTGATGAGCTGTTTGCCCTACTGTCTCTCGAGAGCAGGTGTTGGTTCATCTAGAGACACAGCTTTCTGGGTGAGGTCCACGTGAGAGCAACTTCACTGCAGTGACGGGAAGATCCACACACTGCTGCTGCCTGGACAGCCGCTCCCCTGGGCCAAGGATGGAAGGATCTAGAGCCTCCCCCTCCCCCACAAGTCCCTGGCCAGGCACCTGGCATCCAGGGGCTCTTCATGCTGTGGTGTAGCTGTTTTCCCTAAACATGCCTTCCATTCCAGAGAAGCCTCTCAGTGCCAGCTGCCCCGGGCCTCCTGCCTGTGACATTGAAGGTCCTCCTGAGGACACAACTTAAAAGCTAGCTCTTCCCACAGCTTTGGATTCCAGGTCTTGGGAAATGGTATGCTCGTTATCTTCTCCCAGCCCCTACCTGGGCTCACCCATCTGATTAATTCCACACACATAAACTATTCACGTAAGTTATTATGTAATAGTTGCCACCCTTTATAGGGACCAATTATCATTTCAGGGACAGTATTAGGGACTCATGGATTGATGCATGTATAATGAAGGGTGGGGTTTTGTTTTTCGGTACTAGGGTTTGGACTTAGGACTTTAAAAGACGCTAATCAAATGCGTTATCCCTGAATGACATCCATTTCACCAGTTTTATTTTTTTATCACATTATTGTTTCTACTGAAGGCCATGCTGATGGTTATATCTTAACCTGTTAGACCCCCGAAAACTCAAGTATCCGGGGTCCCAGGCCACGTTCGCGGTCACCCCAATCACCAGGCAGATTCGAGAGCTTGCTGCAAACTGCACGAGGCTTTATTGTAATTTAGCGAGCTAACCCCATGTTAGCTTGGGTCTTTCACCCACCCGCCATGGCAGATGGCTAGAAAAAGACGGCTCCTAGGGTCTCCCAAGAGATCTTATAGGGCAGCGTAAGGGGAGTGTCTAGGGGTACGCACAGGCTCACGATTGGTGTGCCTTCAGGCTTGGAGGGCTTGCCCTGTGTTGATTGGTCAACTGGTTGTTATGGCCCATAGGCCCTCCCAGGGTGGTTGCTATGCTCTCTATGTCATTGCTGTGCGCTTGTCTGTAAAGCACATCCAGGGTCGTAAAGCATAGCGCCACCAGCTAACTTCTGATGGTTCCTTGTCACAAGACAGGAATCTGACTTTCTAGTGTCTAGGGCAAGGTCATAGAAGCACATGTTTGACCATTATGGCTGCCAAAAGGGAAGCCGGTTCCTTCAAACCAAGCGGTGACTCGCTAGACCCCACATGCTGACAACTTCCACTGTGTGAACTTACCCACCCTGTACCAAGATCAGCCATTTTTCAAGTAGCTCAGCTTCCCTCCATTTCTGGATGCTTTAATGCTTCCAGTCCCGGCAGTGCAAACCAGCATGTCACTGTAGCCACCATTTGTGTTTCTCTGACTCTTAATGTCACACACATCTCCCGTGATAATGATCTATCACTGTAACTGATTCACACAAATGCATAGAGAAGCACACTGTGCACACAGAAACACATACTTGTGCATAAAGACACATATATACTTCTGTATGTCCATAACCATCAGTACATGTGTGTATGTATGTTGACCATGGAATGTATGGATACATACATACTTATGACACTAATGGATTTGTAGGAGTCTTGGTTTCATTCTTCACCATTCTTGTGTACCAATGTTTCATAACCACTGTTTGTATGAATGGAATGTCAGAATCTAGCCATTGCTTGGCAGCATGCCTCCTAACCTCCCTCACAGATACCGACAAGTACCTACTGAGACTTGGCAGACAGGATTTCTCACCTGGGAAGTGAATTAACATCCAAGGGCACTGGTGTTAAGGTATTGGCATGACACACCTGTTTCCCGCTCCCTTCCCTTCCTCCGGCCGGGCTGCAGGCTCTTGCTGTGGGCTCCCCACCATCCTCGGTAGAAATAAGGGAACTCTCTGTTCTTCTACATGGGCTGTGATTCGCTTGGGAGACCCTGCCATGCCATGCCACCTGTCTGTGGTGCTGGGGCCTGAGCTCTCCTATGAGTCCCAGACACGCTGAGGTTTGGACTCCTGAAGTCCTACTTACTCTCCCTCTCATCCCAGCCCCTCTGCAAAGATTGGCAGGAATGGATGGGTAATCAAAATCATGCTGACGTTCACCAGGCACAGGGCCTTATATGTCCATTCTTATCCCTTATGTGAGGCAGGGGCATCTCAACCCCACCTTAGAGAGAAGAAAATATTGCTTTGGGGGGAACAGCTTGGTCCAAGTAACAGCTAAGTCGCAGCAGCAGCAGCAGAGAGCCAAGGCTGAGCACTGTTTGGCTGGCTCCAAGTTTGTTGTGATGAAAGTGTCTTATTCTGCTCATGAAGGTGGCATTGGTGTGGAGCAGAGAAGGGACTGTCATCTTGTTTTCTCAGTCCAGACCTGCCCGGAACCTGTCTTCTTGCATGTCCTCAGTCTACAATGGCATACACTTTGTACTAGGCCAGTCCCCAGCCTGCTATCCCCAGAGGTGTGGGAGACGCTGCCTCACTTACCCTCCTTTGCAGGAGGCAGTTGGACTTATTTCTGCAGCTGTGGAGTAATTCCAGGGCAGTTTCTTTCCTAAGCTATCAACTCAGCCAGCACCCATTTCCTCTCTGCAGGACTTCATCCCATTTCTTATTGTGTCCACGCTTCCTTCTTTTGTGTAGGGAGTCCCCTATTTCCGGTCAAGCTTTATTTTTTTCTTTCCGTCAGTTACGAGTGACTATTCAAATGTGTATGAATTTCCCGCGTCCATTAGAGCTGAGTCCAACGGCTTCTCGGGACACTCCCAGAAGGGACATCCACAGGGGACAGTGATGTCACCATCTACACAGTGTCTTGCGTTGCTGGTCACTTTTCTTATGAGAAATTACCTCACGCAAGCCAGAGGGTTAAAAAGAACCAACTGTCAGAGAATGCGTCTAATTGGAGTCCCTTCCGCAATAGTTTCAGAAAGTTCAGTTTTTAAATTTAAATTAAAATTTTTCCTGAATTTCATACCCGAGCACACTGTTTCACATCATTCCTCTTTCCCTGTAACGTCTCCCAGTCCACTCCACTCCTTCTATAATTCATAACCTCTTTTCTTTAATTATTAATGCGTACCTAACACACACACACACACACACACACACACACACACACACACACACCCTACTGAGTGCATTTGGTGTTGCTCATGTATTTATGTATTTAAGGCTGACCCCTTGGGATTAGACAGCCTACAGGAGGGGGATTTGCCCCTGGAAAAGATTGATTCTCCCTCTCAGCATCCCTTGATTGTCTGCAGGTCTTCACCTAAGGGTGGAGCCCGGTGAGATTTCTCTTGTCCATGCTGGCATGTCAACTGATGTTATCACTGTGCACGTTTTGATTAGGTGGCCATATTACTGAGATTCCATGGGTATAGCTCCTCAGAAAGTTCACTTTATAAACTGCCTTATCTGGGACTCAAAACCCTCACTCCCCCAGATTGTCTAATGATGGCCTATTTTAATGGAGATATAAATAACAGTGTTCTCAGTTATAATGATGCAGTTAAAAAAAAAAAGTCCCAGTATGCTGAAGCACCAATGGATTTCAGGCATAGAGGGCAGTGACCTATGCAGACAATGGGACTCCTCCTTGTTCTGAACAGTCCAGGAGTCTAATGTTAAATTAACTTTTCTCGGACAAGTGAATTGACAGCCTGGCTTCCCAGAGGTCCCCACCCACACTCCTCACCCCACACAGTGAGGACCCTGTCAGATTTGGTATGTCTTTGAATCTATGAGTAAAACCACACAACAGAATTCAAAAAATTCATTTCATCTGGTTCCCTCTACAGCAGTGGTTCTCAACCTTCCTAATGCTGAGACCCATTTATGATAACCCCCAACTATAAAATTATTTTTGTTATTACTTCATAACTGTGATTCTGCTACTGTTAGGTACCGTAATGCAAGTATTTTTTGGAGACAGAGGTTTGTCAAAGGGGTCGAGACACACAGGTTGAGAACCACTGTGGGGTCCTGGAAACAGATTCAGAGTTCAGATACTCAGCTGGACATAGTGGTGCACATTTTTAATCCCAGCACTTGGGACACAGAGTCAGGAGGATCGACATGCGTTCAAGGCCAGCCTGGTCTATAGAACAGCCTAAAACAAAAACAAGCAACAAAGCAGAGCTCAGCTACTCACTAGAAATTGGAGAAATTAGATCTAGCATGTACACTTCCTAGTCCACTATGCCTGCTGCTGCACAGAGGAAACACCAAACAGAGAAGACGTGTGAGTCTAGGCTTATCAGGAGAGAGGACCACCCTCCAAACTCCTAGACTGAGGTACAGTAACATTTCTGGAATAGTCCCCTCCCAACTGGCCCCATTCACAGTGCTCATCATGACCTTCAAATTAGGAGTTTCTATTAGGGCCTCCATCTTGCATTCGAGGAAGCCAAGGCACACAGGGATTTAAGTTGGTTGTCCAGAGAAGTAGCATGAGCTAGAAATAAGAGCTGAGCTTTGCACAAGAAAGGACAGCTCCTAAGCCTGTGGGTCACCTGTCCCTGCTGTGGCAGTGGCCACACAAGGCTTTAGATAGTGACAGGTGTTGAGTGACAGATGATGAGACAAGTAGACGGGTAAGGGGGTCGTTATCAGGGGTCAGGAGTGGGCAGGAGAGGATGTGCAGGTGAGACTTGAAAAAAACAAGGAACAAGGTTTCCAAGGATGGTCACTGGGACCTTTGCAGTCCTCAGGGGATGATCTGTAGCCTGGGCTGAGTCATTGGGCTGGAGAGTAAGCAAAAAGACCTTGTAGCCACTGGTCAGCCAGCCTCTGATGCACACTCAAACTCAGGACCCTTTCAGAGCACATGGAGGCATTTGTACATTTGGGGACTTGTCAGCTCTTGAATGACATCCACTGTGATGGAACTTTCCCAGAAGGGATGCAAAAACCCTGCGGCTGAAGAAACTGGGCTAGTTTGAAGACCTAGAAGATTAGAGACAGTGAAGGATGGAGGTCCTGCCATCATTTCTTATTTCTGCTGAGTGTCATAGCATAGTGTGTCTCCAGCAGGGAAGTGACAGGGTCATGCTCTGAGCAACCTAAAGATCCCTGGGGTTGGAGGCAAGTCCTCAGGCTGCTTCTGCTGTTCCTGGGCTTCCTGGCCAAGCTCTGCCAGAACTCTATCCCCAACCCATACCCCTATCCCATACCTCCATCCTGTACCCCATCCTGTACCCCAATCCCATACCTCCATCCCACCCACATTCAGATGTCTCCCCCAGGAAGAGAGGGAATAGCCATATCCCATCTCATACCCCCATCCTGTAGCCCTGCCGTACCCCCATCCCACCCACATCTGAAGGCCTCCCTCAGGAAGAGAGTGATAGGTGAGCCCTTTCACTATGGGGGATTTTAACTGTTTGGTGACTGTGACTCTGGGGTTGTTCTTACTGCTCTGTCACTTGTTCATGAGCATTGGTGGCCCTGTGCCTTACTGAGAATGCAGACAAACATCTATTATATTCTGGCTTCCCAGTAAATACTGGTACATTCGGCTGGATCTTGTGTCTGAAGATAGAAACTAAATTGTGTGCTCTGCAAGCATTTCAAATCTTCCAAGGGAACAATGGAGTCCATGACGAAACTAGAAAACAATTAACTATGGCAGGAAAGGGGACCCTTCACAGCACAGTCTCCGTGTGCTATTTTAATTGGAAGAGGATAAATGTGGGGTTCCATCATCATGAAGTTAGCCAATGAGGGGGTTTTCCTCTCTTGTGTTTTGAATTCTGGAACAATGAAATGGCCCTAAATGTTTACACGGGAGTTGGACTTGTCCCATGTGTGAACTATGCCACTGTGTCAATACATTGTGATGTGGACATCCATCAAACATCGACATGAAGGAAGGAGAGATGTCAAGGCAAAAAGTTCCCAAGAGTCTCATCAGAATCCAGCGAAGCCAGGCAGAAATCCCAGCACTTGGGAGGTAGGGGCAGGAGGATCAGGAGTTCAGGCTGGACTGGACTATGTAAGTCCTTGTTTCAATAACATAAAATGACATGGCTACAGTGCTCCTCTTGAGCATCTGTGGCTGTGATCACATGCATAACTATGACTGGGGTGGTCAAGATGGCTCAGTGGGTAAAGGTGATTGATGCCAAGCCTGACAACCTGAGTTCAATCCTCACAACCCACGTGTGAAATGAAAGAATTGATCCTGAAAGGTTTCCTTTGACCTCTACACATGGGGGTGGGGGGTGTGCAGAAGGAAGTAAAGAATAAAAGAAGGGAGGGAGGGAGGGAGGGAAAAACAACCCACGGTATTTTTTTTTTTTTTTTTTTTTTTGCAGAGTCTCAAACTCTTACCTTAGCATTGGAGTGCTGGGGTTACAGGCTTGAGCTACTGTATTTAGCAAGATCTGGCCTTTTATTCAACAGTCAGATTGCTCACAGCCCTTGAGAAGTTCTGAGGCTGTGGAAATTGATGAGATTACAGGTGTTGGAGGGTTACCATACCTGGCTCATGCAATTACCTTTAAAAAAAAAGTTTTACAATGTGTGTGTGTGTGTGTGTGTGTGTGTGTGTGTGTGTGTGTGAGAGAGAGAGAGAGAGAGAGAGAGAGAGAGAGAGAGAGAGAGAGAGGACAGTGGGCTGAAGTTGGTTCTCTCTTCCCACCATGTGGGTCCCAGGGATGGAATTAAGGTTGCCAGGCCTTGCGGCAAGTGCCTTTACCCACTGAGCCATCTCTCTGGTCCCTCATACACATTTTTTGCTCCGTCTTTCTGGAGTTCACTTCTGGAAAACAGGCGAGCTTGAATAGCTATTTCAGATATTGCAGGCACTGGGCTGGCATTATCTCCTTTAAAGCACCTGAAGCGAAATAACATTTACCCACCCTCTCTTCTGACTTAAGTCCCCACAACCATGTGTCACCAAAGCAGAAGACCCCTCCCCCTCACTGGCTTCTGAAGCAGACCCCAGACTTCTGTTTCCCTAATTCCTCCCTACCCAGTAGGGACCTGGATGGCTCAGCAGCCAGCGCTCATTAACTCATTCACCTTGGCAGTCAGCTCCTGGGACATAAGACTCCTATTTACCCTGGCAAGTGCCACCTGATTGATGGCCTGGCACTTCCCCACAGCCATGAGGCATATGTCCCCTGCTTCATATCTAGCCCTGAGGCAGAGCTGGAGGGAAATCTGTAGGACTTTGATTGATGTGTGTACGGGGTCAATGAAAAATCAAGGACAGTCACTGTCTCCATGTCCCAAGAGAGGCATAGGGACTTCATGATGGGTGATTGGTTCTAGGGAAGGGAAATGTGAACCCTCAAAAGGCCTGGTCCCCAGAGAAGCCATCGGAAAGCAGGAAGACTGAGGTAGAATGGGCTCCAGAGTTAGTCCTTGCATTTCTGTTCTGTTCCAGTCCACTGTTCCTAAGTCCACAGTAGTAGCGTCACAAGGACGGTACTACAGAGTCTTCATATCCTCATTCCCTCATCTCTAAAGCAGGGTCATGGCACAGGCTTCTCAGGACAAGGATTAAAAGAGAAAACCATAGCCCTGAGCCTGTGGATAGACTCCAGATGAGCCAGGAAATCGCTTGTGCTTTATAAATGACTGCACAGAAAGGCAACTCTCAAGCATCCATTGTCACCCCGGGTAGCTCTGACCAGAGCACACCTTTGTGTCCAGCTCCCTGGATGTCTGGACAGTTGCACCATTCTAATCAAGCCTTGGCTGTGTTGTGACCCAGCCCTTCCAATACCAGGGCCACGTTTTCCCTTCAGGAGGTCCTTGGATTTTTCCAGGTTTTTCGGAAACTTACGCCACACGAAGTAGAGATAGAAAGGACAATTTAGGGCTGGGATGTAGAGCTCCGGATGGGGCAGAGGCTGAGGCGGGGTATCTGGATCTCATGCCAAAGCAGAGGGAGCTACACCCTGGGCATGCCAGGGAGGGTGGCCACAGAATGGGAGTCTCCCATTTCCCACAACAGAACGCCTATTAATTATGCTTGGGGCTGGGATGTGGAAGGGCTCGGGAAAGGTCACTCTCAGCCTTTTGAGGGTGAGGCAGCACTGTGATTAGAGAGTTCAGGCAGGCAGAGCAGCCACACACTGCCAGCTCTGATCCTGAGAAACAGTTGAGCAGCGCCTGCTCTGTCTGTGCTGAGGGTGTCCTGTGTCTCTACAAAAGAACAAGAGTGGACAGAGAGAAAGGAGGGCCTGGGAGATGGACCACCAGGAAGATAACACTGGGGAGGATTTGGCCACGGAATCTGAGAAGGAGCAGCCAAAGGCATCATGGGGGAAATGCAGGGATGCACAGAAAATCCACTGGCTGTTTCTTGGGAGTGATTCCATGCTCCTTGTGCCCTGTTTCTTTACGTCACCAGAGTCTTAGACACTGGTATTTTTCACACCCACCATTTGCACCACCTACCTTTAACACTAAGACAGTGTGCTGATGGACTGGAGCAGTGGGTGGCTCAGTGGTTAAGAGCACTTTCTGCTCTTCCAGAGGGCCAGAATTTCTTCCCAGCATCCATATCAGGCAGCTCACAGCCACCACCTATAACCCTAGTTCTGAGGGATACAGCTCCCTTTTCTGGTGCTTTCGGGCATACATACACACATACACAGAAACAGAAACACATTTAAAACATGTTTGTTTACTTTTATTTTATGGCGTATCAGTGCTTTGCCTGCATGTATGGATATGCACCATGTGTATTGCAGTACCCATGGAAGCCAAGAGCGTTGGACCCTCTGGAAATGTCATTGCTGCCATGTAGGCACTGGGACTCAAACACAATCTGGAAGAGCAGCCAGTGCTTTTCATGGTTGAGCCATTTCTCCAGCCACCTAAGAATAAATTGGGAAAAAAAAAGAAATTTTGTAATTTATTTTCTGAAAGTCACTGTAATTCTTTGTAATATACCCACATCCTATAAGATGCAGGTTCTCTGGTATCTCTGAAGAGCCCCCTTTGGGTTCTTACACTGTTTACAGTGGGCACAGGTATTTCAATGAGACCCAGAGAAGGTTCCTGCTACTCTGCCCACTCGTGGCCCCTTCATTGAACAACCTACCTCCTGTATCTCCTGATGAAGAGCCACCTCTGTCACCAACATGAGCCTCATGGTGGGCCAAGATGGGAATCACAGATGTCTGCTTCTGTTTGACCAGGGTTGACGGGGTTAAGGAGAAGGGAAGCCTTCTAGATGCTTCCACTGCCTTCCCCCACCCCAAGTGACTTATAGTGCTGACCTGATTTGGGGACAGTCAGGGCTCTGTGCCCTGTGTTTACTGGAGACTGGGCACCTACCATGTGGTGCTCTGAGGGATGACTTTTCTTAGGGTAACTTAGGGGCTCCAGGAAAGCTCTTAACTACTCCCCATGTTAACAAGGTATCAACATGGAAAACAAGATTGGGTCTCCCATTCACTGTGCCCTGCTGACACTGCCTGCACCTATCCTCCCGTGCTGTGGTTTGGCCATGGTTGGAACATGTCCCCCAAAGGTTTCTGTGTTGGAAGCTCTGCCTCTAATGTGTCAGTCTTAAGAGGAGGTGGGCAACCTGGAGAGATGGCCCAGAGGTTAAGAGCACTGGTTGCTTTTCCAGAGGTCCTGAGTTCAATTCCCAGCAATCACATGGTGGCTCACAACCATCTATAATGAGATCTAGTGCCCTCTTTTGACCTGCAAGCATACATGCAGACAGAACACTGTATACATAATAAACTAACTAACTAATTAATTAATTAATTAATAAAAAGAGGAGGTGGGCATTTCAAGAGGTGGAGCCAGAGAAGATTCCAAGGTCATCAGGGATGCAGCTCTCAGGAGGGATTTCCTGTGACCCAAGAGAATTCTTAAGATGAGCAGGACTCTCCCGCAACCCTGCAACTCCCTGACATCCTGTCTCACCATGTGACCCCAGTCATGGCACCATAGAGCCATCACTATGGGAATGAAAGTTACTGAAAAGAAAGCAGCATCTCCAAGGTCGATTGATTAATGAGAGCATCAGGGATTGTGCAGAGATTGGAATGTTGCAGATCCGGAGCCCAGTTACAATTTATCTTGGGCTCAGACCTGGCAAATTTCTCTAACCTCCAAACTCCAGGAGCCTTTGAGTCTTTGCTGCTGGTGCTATGTTGACAAACCTATTTTCAGACAGTAGACTTATTCTAATATGGAACATAGAGCCAACACAAGACAGCAAGAGCCTGCACAGTCTCTCCTGCTAACAGCATGCTGCACCCACCTGTCAGTCACACAGGACAGCTGCAACTGTTAGGGTGAATTCATAAAGAGATTGACATCTTTGAAAATGTGCAGGGACAAGTCAAATATAAAGTAGCTCCACTTGTCCCTGAACACTTTAGGCTTACAATGTCACAGAAGGAAGGGGGTTGGCACCTACAAGGTAAAACCTGTGCTTTCTTCTTCTTTTCTCAAGAAAAAACACAACAGGCCGGCCATGGTGATGCACACTTGTAATCCTAACACTTGGGAGGTAGAGGCAGGGGGATTAGCAGGGGTGTATTATCTTTTTCTGATGCATAAGTGAATCCGAGGCCAACCTGAGCTACATAAGACCATGTAAAAAGAAATGACGGGAGGTAATTGTTACTTCTTACACGATTCTTCCTGGTGCCAGGAAATGATAGAAATGCTCAGCAGATATCGATCAGTTTATTCTCTCATAGTTGTTCAGTTTGGACCCAGCAAGGTGAATTAGAAATTATATATTTTATTTCATAGAATATAGAAACATGGAAGCAGCCATTCAGGGTCACCTGCCTCCTAGCTGGCAGGTTCAGGGTTGAACCTGAACAGTTTGGGAAGCAAAGGCCAAGGTGCCTATCACCATGTTCTACAGAGTACCAGAGTGACCTCGGAGGGGCCTGATGGGAAAATGGAACCGAAGCTCGAGGCTTGAGACCTTTGCTCATTTGCCTTTTTTTTTCTTGGTTCTCAGGTCTGTCTTTAGCCACATTCTCCATTGCTCTACGTGCCTGCTTCCACTGGAACATTCTGTCCTCTTTCACTCACCTGCCGCTGAGCCTATGTGGACAGGACCTCATCCTCCCTTGTACACAGTGTCGGGGACAGGTGCTTTGGAGTCAGTCTCTCTGACTGACTTTTTCAGATGATTTTAAAAGTTATCTTCAAAGCCCCAGAAAAGAATCCCACGGAAAGTTTGGGTATAGTGGTACTGAAAATGATAGCATGAAATTTTCATAAAATCCAAATCTTTTCCCACCCCTCAGCAAAGACTTTTGTTCTTATGAGACGTGTTTTGAGTTCAGTATACCTTATGTAGGTATAATTTTGTTGCTCTTAACCCCTGAGCCACCTCTCCAACCCCAACTTTATTGCTTTTTAGATAATATTTTAGATGCTCATTGCCATACAGTAAAAATGTGTTATAACCTAACATTGAAATGTGTCCACATACGTACAAATATATGCTGTATAGTCTGGCATTCTTGCTAATTCCCATAGTTCAGCTTGGTCACTTATATCACAGCTGTGTCAGATGCTCATTTCTACTTCCCTTCTGGAATTACACCTTGCTGATTGGCTATAACTTTCTTTCCTCTTTTTTTTTCCTTTCCAAGAAAGGTTTCTCCATGTAAGCTCTAACTCATGGAGATCCACCTTACCTACCTCTGTTTCCTGAGTGCTGGGATTAAAGGCATGTGCCACTACCACCCAACCATAACTTCCAGAGAAGTATTGAATAACAACAGTGGTATTGAACAGGGGAAAAACAGGAATGAAAAGTGAAATCATGGAGGAAAGATTTTATGCATCAGGATTCTAGGCAGTCATTTAAAATGATGATAAAATAGTGCCAGTGACAACAGAAAGTTAGCAGTTAGCTGCCACCAAACTAAGAAGGAAAATCTAGTTTTAGACTTAGTAGCTTAAGTGCCCACTTTTAAAAAAAGATTTTATTTATTTATTATGTATATAACATTCTGCTTCTATGTATATCTGCACACCAGATGGCACCAGATCTCATAACGGATGGTTGTGAGCCACCATGTGGTTGCTGGGAATTGAACTCAGCACCTCTGAAAGAGCAGACAGTGCTCTTAACCCTTGAGCCATCTCTCCAGCCCCAAGTTCCCACTTTTTAAAAGACCAAGAGATTCTGGGTGCTCTGAAGAAACACAGAATGGGAAACAGGACATTCCCAGGATGTTGGAGGCACTGGTGGGCCATCCCCAGCAACAGCTGAAGACCCAGGGGGGTGAGGTCAGTCAGCATTCTCCTTCAGCAGGTGAAGCACAGAGCCAGCCACTCAGGAGTCTCATGACCCCCCACTTGCCCACAGCTGGTCAGCATTGGGGAAGCTGCTCTGTCCCATGCACACTGGCAAGGAGAGTTTGGAACTCGATTCCTATAACCTCCTTTGCTGGATGACCAGTTTCCTCCTTGTCTCCTGAAGACTTGGTGTGACTCATAACTAGAGGTGTAAGGCTGGCTTTTAAATAAATCTTCCAAGACCCTCTTGGTTCCCAGGCTGCTCTTATATATGTTAGCTGCATTGGTGGTTGTTGTCAAATTAAATAAGAGACAGACAGACAGACAGACAGACAGACAGACAGACACACACACACACAGAGACATACATACATACATACATACATACACACATATAGAAAGAGACAGAGACAGACACAGACACACACACAGAGACTCCAATCATGTGGAAACAGGATTGCAATGAGATTACCCATGTTGGAACAAACTGTGAGAACATTCAAAGAGGAGGAGGCAAGAGGAGGTTTTCTTGAGGCAACACAAGAAAGATCACACGGATCGTTTGAAATAATCCTTGGCTACAAGGTTCAGTAAAAGGCTGGCATTACTCCAAGGTTAATAGGCCGTTGTTGGTTATAAGCCCTTGCAGAAGTATTTCTGTGTAAGGTAGTCTTTGTACAAGACTAGTTCTGATAGACTTTGTTATCCAGCATGAGGGGAGATTATCTTCACAACTTCCTGGATTGACTGATTGATGGCTAGGGTCTGATACATGCCACTTCGTTTCGATTCTACAATGTTCATGTTGTTATTAGGCAATTTGGCCTCAGAGGTGAACATATTACTCCACCAACAGAAGCTCTCAGACCTCATGGGAGAAGTTTCTTTTGTACAATGGACTGTGGTTAACATGGATACTCACACCTGATCAAAGTACAAAGAATAAGTATCAGTGGAGTGCTCAGCTACAAATGGAGCATCTATATCACCCCTCCCTGAAGGCAGGACCACTGTGGAAGAGCGGGGCACTTGTGGTCACCACCCTAAGTATAGGGGTACCCTTTGTGCTTTTGTGTCTTTTTAGTCAGAGTAAACTCCTAGGCATCTGTGGTTTCTTTTTAGTTGTTGCTTTGTTCTAGTTTTTGCTTGTTTGTTTTGTTTTGTTTTTGAGACAATGTCTCACTATGTACCTCTGGTTGTCCTAGAACTCTCTATAGACCAGGCAGGCCTTGAGCTCATGGAGACCAGCCTGCCTCTGCCTCCCAAATTCTGGGATTAAAAGTGTGCACCACCATGCTGTGGTTTCTTTCCTTTCCTTTTCTTTTCTTTTCTTTTCTTTTCTTTTCTTTTCTTTTCTTTTCTTTTCTTTTCTTTTCTTTCCCTCCCCTTCCTTCCTTGCTTTCTTTTTTGTTGTGTTTTTTGGGGTTGTTTTTTGTTTGTTTGTTTTCAAGACATGGTTTCTCTGCCCCTACTGTCCTGGAACTTGCTTTGAAGACCAGGCTGAACTTGAACTCACAGAGATCTGCTGCCTCTGTTTCCTGAGTGCTGGGATTAAAGGTGTGTGTCGCCAATGCCCAGCTCTCTGTGGCTTCTTAATAAACTGTGTGTGTGGTGCTGGAGTTTGAACTCAGGGCTTTGCACATGCTACACAAGCACTCTCCTACTGTGCTCCACCCCAGCCTTTCCTAGGACCTCGAATTGTGGTCTATTGTCTCCAGTGCATCAGGCAAGGAGACTTCTCTACAAACTTAAAAAAAGACAAAGAGGACCATCTGCTATTAGCTGCCTTCAAAGGCGTGTTCCTCTACTAAGATGTAGCCTACGGTGTCTCATAACAGGAGACATTCTAAACCTAAGATGACCAGAGCTGCTGCTGTAATGAGCTGGATGTATGATCTAGAGAGTGTCATTGCTTAATGCCTATTTAGCCCCTGTGCTTAGAAATCCCTGCCAAGATGGAGCTCTGAGTTTGAGGTCAGCCTGGCCTATATAGTTCCAGCCTAGCCAGTAATATACAGTAAGACCTTATAAAAACAAACAAACAAAACCACACCAAAAATAAACAAACAAAACTCCCAAACCAAAACAACTCACAGAAATTCCCGTCAAGACTGTAAGAGTGGTCTCTCACTTTCCCAAGTGCTAAGAAGGAGCTGTTGAGGACAAAGGCCTAGTCCATGGGAGGAATTCAAATTGAGTGTTGTGAGATTCTGGTGTAGTGGGGCAGGGCACACAAATACACATACACAACACAGCCCCAGAAAAGGCACTAACAGGGATAAACATTCATTTTATCACACCAAAACACACCCCAACACTGTCCTTCTGTCCCTAGGAGAGCAGTTGAAAAGGCTGGTCAGGATTGTCCCCTCACTGCTTTCCCAAGCAGCATCCCACAGGAAGAACCCCATGCAGCTGGCCTGTAGCCAGAGCCCGTGCCATTTTTGGCAATGTACCTGCAAATCCCACCAGCCCAGGCACTTGTGGTCACCACCTTACACCCACCAGTTCAAGCACATAGGTGAACACCCTAAAAAACCCAGAGAGTCACCACTGATGACACAATACACACCTTCCTCCTTGTGCCTGTCTGTCACCATGGTTTTTTTCTTGTTTTGCTTTTTTTTTCAGTATGGAAAAACCCCAACACCCAATAGAGGTTGGATAATGTCCTTCCCAGAGTTTGGGGGCATCCTCTGATAAAAAGGAGTGATGTCTGGATTATCCAAGATGCCGGTGGAAGTCTGCCTTCTAAGCAATAAAAGAGTAAGCTAGTCTTCAAATGATTGCAAATGGCATTACCTTATGAAAAGTTCTTTATAGAAGCATAAAAATTAAACCATGCCAGGTGGTGGTGACACACACCTTTGATCTCAGCAACTGGGAGGCAAAGGCCAGTGGATCTCTGTGAGTTCGAGGCCAGCCTGGTCTACAGAGGGAGTTCCAGGACAGCCAGAACTGTAATACAGAGAAAACTTGTCTCAAAAAAAACCAAAAAACCAACCAACCAACCAACCAAATTAAACCATTCTTCACATTCCAATTTGGTCAGTATTTTCTGAATATAAAAATGTCATGGGCACTGGAGAGATGGCTCAGCAGCTAAGTGTGCCTCCTGTTCTTCTAGACCAGATGACTCAAGCTCCATTCCCAAATCCACGCTGTGTGTCTCACAGCTGCATGACACTCCAGATGCAGGACATCTGACAGGGGACAACACCCTTGTCTGGTCTCCTGGGCCGGGATACGGGAAACCAGTGCACTTAAATTCACATGAGACTTAAAGTAGACGCTTGAGAGGACTGTGTTGTCTAAATGCTGCTGTAAGCCTCTGTAGTAGTATAATCAGGTCACTCAAGTACCTATTTCCTATAATGTAAACACTTGGAGCATAATCAGTGTTTCTGCCATCATCCGTCCTTATGTATTAGGTCAACCAGAGCTGACGACTGGAGATGAAATTCTCTGAGGGGTCAGCAGGAGCCAGGGGCCTCTCCCAACAGCTGAACCAGAGTTCTCTCTCTCTGTCTTTTTGTATCTGGTCTCTCTCTTGAAAGTATTTTATTATTTCTCCCCTCGTGCTTGTTTTTATTATCACTCCTTTCATTTCCCATGCCTGCTGTCAAGCGCATCTCTTCAAAAGCAAGAGGGCTGGCCTCCACCTGTTGCCCCTGACAGTGGGCCCACCCTCCCTGTACAAAAGCTGCATAGGCTCTTGGGTGTCACCACCGGAAATAGACTTGATATAGCAACGACCTCAGGAAATCAGGGGAACCAGGAGCAGAGTGGAGTTCAAAACCATCACAGGAAACAGAGGGAGGTGTCTGGGCCAACACCCAAGTTTTCACAGTAAGAGTCAGAGGAAAGGGCCACAGTTGAATGTTTGTATTTCTGATGAATTCTGATGAATCCCCGGTGAAATCTAATCCCCTCTGTTGTCACCAGAAGCAGGACACAGAGCTTGGTGCAGCCTGAGTTCTTTCCAGAAACTTCAGCTTGGGTGAAGCTGTGATCTTTACTCTATACCACAGAAAAGATTCTAGGACAAGTCCTTATGAAGCATAACCAGAGTTTATATTTGTGGTTGTTTTGTTTTCAGTTTGAAACAGGACCTCAAGTAGCTCAAGCTGGCCTTGAGCTTGATATGTAGTCAGAGATGAGCTCAAACCTTTGATCTTCCTGCCTGTATCTGGAAAGTGCCAGAACTACAGGTGTGCCCAGCGATTTAACAGAAGGTATTAATGCAGGGTTAATGCTGGTGTTAAGAGAGAGAGATGCTTAAGAGGACCACAGTGCACATGCCAGGGCAGATATAGTGTTCTTAGAGGAGAGTCCCGGCTACTAGATTTGAGGGAGCTGGTTTATAGGGCGAAGTTTAAAGGAGATTACTCATGAATGGGGGACGTAGAGAATTCCAGGAATGGTCTGTGATGTATTTGTAGAATAGGGTCGTTTCCCTTTTTCTGTTCTCATGAGGTTTTCTGGCTGTGTCATGGTGTCAGACAGACAGATGCATGATAGGAGAGGCAGTTGTCCAAGGCTAAAGATGGGTGTGGAGGTACCATTGCAATGAAGTGAAGCGGGGTCAGGGGTCATCTGGTCAGCCATGCTAGTTTGGGAGGGGGGTTCTGCATAACTCAGCTCCACATTTCACAGCCTCTAGCTGTCCTAGGGTGTCCTCTTTCCCCATGGCTGTCCAGCCTGAGTATGAGCAAGGCCTCTAGAAGGTAATCAGGTCACCTGGGCTCCAAGACCTGATAAAAGTTGTGACAGAGCCGGGCATTGGTGGCACACGGCTTTGATCCCAGCACTTGGGAGGCAGAGACAGGTAGATCTCTGTGAGTTCAAGGCCAGCCTGGTCTACAAGAGCTAGTTCCAGGACAGCCTCCAAAGCCACAGGGAAACCCTGCTCGAAAAACAAACAAACAAACAAAAACAAACAAACAAACAAAGATGTGACAGAACCCTGTCTGGCCCTTCTGCCATGTGAGAACACATGGAAGATGCCATTTTGGAATTTTGGAGCAGCAAGAGAAAGCCCTCACCAGACACAGAATTGCTGACTTCTTAACATCGGACCTCCTGGCCACTAGAAGTGTGGAAAACACACCTTTGTTGCTTATAAACTAACAGCAGATAACGGCTCATTGCCATCGAATCCCAGACTAAGATGGAAAGCACACACCTCAACCCCCTCGCTGCCTTGTGTTCACACCAATCTAGCAAGACTGGGTGCTGGCCCTGGGTCTCAGTTATCCGCACAGCAGGCCTCAGGAGATTTCCAGAAGTGTCAGGAGCACAGACTTTGCCTCCTAAAGGCTACACACAAAAAAGTGGCTTTTGTCTTAGCCAATCACACACTCTCATGACTCAGTGCATTTCTCTCTCACCATGAATTGCAGGGCTTGAAAGAGAGAATAGTGTAAGGTCACTCTGGCATAGCACAGGCTCACTTGGGCAACCGTCTTTATTCACTCCTCTCACCACCCCCCCATTTCCCTTCATAAAGAAAGAGAACCCGAACTGAAAAGACAGCCCATCTCTCTACATCTGAATTTCTTTTCTGTCATTGCCAGTCTGTCTTCAAAGTCCCTGGTTCACAGTCACAAGCAACTGAACCAGCTCTAGGCTAATTGTAGAGACAATTAGCCATTTGTTACTTGTCTTAATGAGCCAAGTGGATAATTGTTTCTGGCTGGAGCCACCAGGGGCACAATCAGTGGTCTGCATTCGTAATTTCTGGTTAAATCTCTACTAGTGGGGCGCTCCTGGCTGGCAGAAAGCTGGTCTGTTGCTTTTAGGATCCTACTGCTAAGAGCATTTGGGCATTTCAGGAACAGATCCAGGTCTTCCATTTTACCCTCCTCACTCGCTCTACATGATGAGAAAGGTGTTCTTAACAGGTTCCTGTAAGACAGCCGAGATGGTACAAAGAACAAGGGACACATTATTTTCCAGCATCCTAGGGGAAGCACAAAACCATAGCCATTCTGCACGTGCTCACAGTCACCCAGATAGCCATCTCAGAGCTGTACTCCCTGGGCAGGTATCTATTCTGACCTCTCACCTCCTCTTCTCTATCTCTGGCATCTGGGGACTTTGGATGCTCTTCCTCAAATTCACCATCAACACTATCGGATGGGAGGCCAGCCACCGGGCTTGCTGGTCAAGCCTGACAAGCCTGCTCGGAAAGCAGCTCCGGTCTCCCTCTCCCTCAAGCCTGAGCTCTAGTTACTCCCAGTTCTGCATTCACATAGGGCTGATGATACTTTCTACAAAGGTAGAGGGCAACCCTGATGGCTACACAGAGATGGAATTACCTACCATTCACAACCTCTCTGTGTGAGGTGGACAATTAACACAGGTGTTGGTGAGGTGATCCATTGAGAAAAAAAAAGCCCTTAATACAAGCACACTGATATTTCTGGTTAAATTTTGATAAAACATACACACAGACATATACTTATTTTGTCTCCCTTCCCATGCCCCAAGGAAATAAAAACAATGCCAAGACCTTCCTTCCCAAGGAGCTAAATGATTCCATTATACAATTTATATAATCTTGTACAAAAATAGACAAGTGATCTATTTGTGAGTAATTTCAGATCACTGAACCATAATGGAAGTAGGCTTTTGAGGCTGGATGACCCAGGGGTATGTATTTGTGTGTGTGTGTGTGTGTGTGTGTGTGTGTGTGTGTGTGAGAGAGAGAGAGAGAGAGAGAGAGACAGAGAGAGAGAGAGAGAGAGAGAGAGAGAGAGAGAGTTCTTTAAAGGTGTAGCCTCTGGTAGGTTAACCACCCTCCAGTGGAAGGTCACATATCCAAGAGTATAAGGCAGTACAAATTGGACTTGATGGGTTTAAAAAAAGAAAAGAAAAGAAAAAAAAGAACAAAGAGGAGGTGTGGGCAGGGACAGGGTCGGGGCCTGGATCTTTGAGGAGCTGGGGGTGGAGGATGAATATAATCAAAGCACATTGTAAGGAATTCTCAAAGAAACAATGGGAACTTGAGCAAAAGCAAAACAATAAGAACGAACTCTTTTGATCTTTTCTGACCTAGGTGTTTAACCTATCAGCCTACTAGTGAAAGATCTTTAGGTAAATGTTAAGACTACCAACATTGTGTGTGGGGGTGGGGGGTGTCTCCCTGTGTAGCCCAGGCTGGCCTCAAAGTTGTAATCGTCTAATTCTCTATCTGTCTGTCTGTCTATCTGCCTAGGATTTCTGGACACACACACACACACACACACACACACACACACACACACACACACACACACACAGTGGTGGTGGTCTAAGACACTTAAATTTGACTCTTTCTCAGGAAGCCTATACTCTTTTCCATCCTTTGACGTACATAGCTGTCCTTTCCTTAATTCTTCACCACCCCAGCCCATACTTAAATCCCCATTAAAACACTTTTCTTAATAAATGACTTTGTTTCACACTTTGATTCATTTTGAAATTCTTTTTTTCAGCGCTAAGTCAAGAACAGTGGCTTCGCCCAACCCGAGGTTTCTGAGAGCACTCCTTAGGCTGCACAGCTGGCCATGTTCAGTATCCTACTGCCTTTGACCTTACCAGCAGCCTCCCTCCTTCATGCTACAGGTCCTAAGTACCTATGAATTTGTGAGCTGCTTCTGCCTCAGACACGTAAGGAAAGTGAAGCTTCAGTGGTTGAAGTATCTACTCACAGCTTTGGAGGCTGTCAGAATCACTACCCTACCCTTGCTCTCTTCTACTCTGTTTCTGTTCTCCTTCCTGGCCACTGCATGTCTCCTTCCCCAGGAATCTGGGGAAGAAAGAACCACTCTCGACAAGCTCCTGCGCCAACACTGGAGAGGGGAGCCTATACACCATCAAATCAGGATCACCTTTGAGATCTTCTCAAAGCTTATCTTCTCTCCAGAGGCTCCCAAGCAGCAGTCACAGAGTCCTCAAATCAGATTTGGGAGAGGCCATTGTTTCAGACAGAACTCCAGCTATATGCCTCCCAAGATCAAAACCAAAATGGAGTCACTTATGTCAAAGCTTCATGCCACTCAACCAATCCAGGCGTGTAAAGAGATGACAGCCAAATAACACAGGCCAGTTTTGCTAGTAAACTCATGTACTCACCCCGAGGACTTGGGTTTTGTGAGGAGGTAGTCAGGACCATCTGATGTTAATTAACAGTGTTCAAGCAGTGAGAGAGAGAGAGAGAGAGAGAGAGAGAGAGAGAGAGAGAGAGAGCCTGCCAGCTCATCCCTCAGTTCCAGATTTGGGGTACCACCAGAATTGTAGATCACTAATAAAACCCAAGTAGACCTTCAAGCTAAATACACTGGAATTCTAGTTTCTGACACAGTGAGAATTATCCCGTCTTTACAGAGAGACAAATGAATGGCTGTTCTGTCTGGCTGCCAATTCTGATCTCTACATCAGCCCTTCCATGAAGCCTCCAGTGGTTGTGGTCTTTGTACATAGGTGGTTCTAACCCGAGGCAATGATTCTTCACTCGGGAGAGGAGGAGGAATAACATATTAGGGACAAACTCAGATTGCAAAAAGTAATTTGCTGTTAGTCTGAAACTGAGACTTACCAGATAGCCTGCATTTTTACAGGCAGTCCAAAAGGTGGAGGCAGAAGAAGGTGACTTCAGTGCACAGAGCTGATTTACATCAGGTTTTACCAAAAACCCAGAACTGGGTCCTGTCACATTTATCCCAAATGCACAGCTGTTGGGGAAAACGGTTTTCAAATCTTTGAATTCTCCAATTAGCTACTAGGAAAGTGTTGGAAATATTGGGAGTTAAGTGTTTTACTAAGAGAAAAAGATGAGGTTGCAATAGCCCTGGATAGTTTAGAATAAGCAGTGATACTGCAGTTTGCAAAGATTGCTCACACCCATCAAAAAGAGAAAGGGGTTCAATATCCAGGAAACATCCCATGAGGGCAGGCTAGACCAAAAGGGTGGGAAGCAATAACAGAAGCTGCTGCCCCCTATTCTTCCTTTAGTTCTCTAGCAGCACTGGGGTCCCCACAAAGAAGGCTTCTTGCTTTCCAACCTGTAGGAAGAACCCTGGGAACTGCCAGCTGTTGGTTTTAGCTTCTGAGTTGAAAAAATGCAATGAAGATGTTACTAAATGTTTAACATGGCTACATTAACTGAATGCAAGAGCATGCCTACTTAGTAGACAGAACGTTTTAGGTCTCTCACTAAACCCAGAGCTAGGCTGGCAGCTAGCAAACACCAGGCATTCTCCTATCTTCATTCCTCACAGCACTGTTCATGCATCCATGCCTGGTTCTTTACATGGGTGCTAGGGGTTCAAACTCAGGCCCCTAAGCTTGGGCTGCAAGTATTCTTACCCCCTGAGCAATTTCAGTTAACAATCTTTTCAATTTATGAAAGGTTTATAGGAATGTAACTCCATGGTAAGTCCAGAAACATCTGGATGAAACAAGTCTGCATGCTTTCTTTTTCTTTTGGGGCCAGGCTGATAAACCCATGATGGGTTTGCATTCATCCAAGTTTTATTGTAACATGCTCCCATGTAGGCTGCAGACATTGTGTCACACTCTCTTGGGAGGTGGCTTTTCCCACAGATTCCCAATGTACTAGAAAACAGCTGCCATTCTCTTAAGTTTCTTGTAAACCCAAAATACTGTGTCCTATTCCCACTGTTATGAGTGGATAGTGACAGGCTTGTGTTATGCAACAATACAAATACATGAAAGTTTTCATAGTATATTGGTGATCATTCCAAAAATGAAAACCATCTATTCAGCCATAGGGGACTGGCTGAAGAAATTGTAGAGTACTCCTGATCCTTTCTGTGACTAGAAAATGAGCGAGCCATTAAAAGCCAGCTTATGAGGAATGTCTACTGATGCCAGGCAGTAAACTGAATGTCAGTTTATGTAAATGAGCGTCTAAATTTAATTAAGCTTATGGATAAAGTCTGAAGCAAAACACTCAACAATATTAGGGATGGCCAATAGTGAGGTGTCAGGTGCTTTTTGTTGTCTGTTTTCTTAGATTCTGGGTTGCTAGCTTTCTTTTCTTGTTTTAAGTTATGTTGTATGTCTGTGTAGGGTTTTTGTTGTTTGGTTTGATTTATTTCTTGATACCCCAGGTTGGCCCAGAATTTACTATGTAGTCAAAGATGACTGTGGAGGGTTATTGTTGTTGCTGTTTGGGGGGCAACCCAGAGAATTCATTCATTTATCTATTTCCATTTTTTGTTGTTGTTTGTGTGATGCTAAACGGATTAAACCTACTGACCTAACTTGTGATCCTGCATCTTCCACCTCCCAGATGCTGTGAGCACAGTTGTGTGCTTTCACAAACCAGTCTGTGATGGTCTATGCTTGTTTATTTGTTTTCTCTGGCTACGTTTGGCTGCCAGGACAAAGATTAAGCCCAGCAAGTCTGTTTGCTTGTGTCTCCCTGTTGCAGCTCACAAATATGGACTAACACTCCACAAATAACAGACAAGCAGAAGGTCAGGACAGAAGTGTGGCCTGTGTTTGGCCAGTCCTCATTATTGGAGGGCAGCAACTGTCCAGTATTCCCACCTTGAAGGAGTGGCTCCGGGGAGGTGGCCTGACCAGCAAAGCATCTTTCTTTCTTAGCCTTGTCTAGGTGGCATGCTGGCATCTTGCAGTGGAGTGATGAGGAGGTGGTAGAAGCTGGCAAAGCTGAGGATCATGGGAGGAGATACTAATCTCTCTGAAGGTCTAGAGGACAAAGGTCAACCACTTAAGGATCCAGAAAAGGCTCTGAGGTTGATATGGACATGAGCCCATGTTTTGTGGGCAGCGTGTTGTTCTGGTCTTGCAGGCAAGGTGCAGAAGTCCTGTTTACGGGTAGAGTTCAGATGGTTCTATGTGGTGCCTACAACAGAAGCCCAGATAAAGGCAAGGAGTGTGAGGTCAGAGGTCCAATTAGAAGGGATGTAATAGATCCTTTGGGAATATGGACAGGCTAGAGGTCTGAAGCCTGGCAGTCAGGGCTTCAAGTTCTAGCCTCTAAGCACAGCCACTTGTAGGTTGCTTTTATTACTGTCCTCTGTTGTTAGATGTTCTTCCCTTCCTTGTTACTGTTCTATTGCTGTGAAGAGACCCTGAGCAAAGTAAGTTTGTTTTTTGAGACAGGGTTTCTCTATATAACAGTTCTGGCTGTCCTGGAACTTTCTTTGTAGACCAGGCTGGCCTCAAAATCACAGAGTTCTGCTTGCCTCTGCCTCTGGAATACTGGTATTAAAGGGGTGTGACGCTGCCACCACCACCATCCAGCTAAAGCAACTCTTAGATGATTAGAAGAAATCATTTAACTGAGGACTTGCTTGCAGTTTCAGAGCGATGGTCCATGATCATCATATCATGGCAGGAAGCAGATCAGAGAGGCAGGGTGCTGGGGAAGCAGCTAAGAGTTTTACATCTTGATTCACCAGCAGCAGGGAATGGAGAGAGAGAGAGAGAGAGAGAGAGAGAGAGAGAGAGAGAGAGAGAGAGAGAGAGAGAGAGAGTGCAAGCGAGCCTGATGTGTGCTTCTGAAGCCCCAAAGCCTACCACAGTGACACTCTTTCTCCAACAAGGCCACACCACCTACTCCTTCTAATCCTGCTCAAATAGTTTCACTCCCTGGTGACTAAGCATTCAAATATATGAGCCTATGGGATCCTTCCCATTCAAAATGCCACAAGTTCTCTGTACAAAGCCCATACAGTCAGTTCCCCCATCCGTGGATTCTTCATCTGGAGATTCTTCAATTAGTTGTGTTTTGCAAATGTCTTGGGGGAGAAAACACATTTGTTCTTAACATGCACAGCCATGTTCTCCTCACATTTATTCCCTAAAGCACTTAACATCTAGAGATGTTTAAAACAAGGCAGGAGGCAATGGAGCTTGTACATCAATGTTACAGGATCTGCTATGAACATCTGTGGGCCCCAGTATCGCCAGGCTCAGTAAATATTCAATTCCCATTGGTTATCAAGAGACAAGTTCTTGTTGCTGCCAGTCTCCTGTGGATCTAGAACCTTTTGTGGGTGAAGTCTATATCCCATCCCATTGAGAAGAGTCTTGGAGAAGTGATTTCCTTAGCAATGAAACCTGAGCAGAAATAACAATGTGCCACTAAAGGTTTGGGGGTATTTTTCTCCTTGGATTTCTTACTCACTTCCCCCTAGCCATGAGAGAACCAGGTCCCCAAATAGCCTGAACCTTCAGAATAGGCTGGGGAAAATGTGTATAAGTATGATACTTAGCTTTAACTGTCAACTTCATACAATCTAGAATCACCTGGGAAGACAGTCTTAATGAGAGATTGTCTAGAGCAGGTTGTCCTGTGGGCAAGTCTGTAAAGGGTTATCTTGATTACAATAACTGGGGTGGGAAGGTCCACCCACGGTGGGTGGCACCATTCCCTAGGCAGAGGATCCTGAATTGCATAAGAATGAAGAAAGTGAGTTCATACCTTGCTATATGCTTTTGACTGTGGGGATGACCTGCTACTGTGACCTGTTGACTGTGGAGTTCCTGCTGCCTTGGCTTTTCAGCCATGATGGACTGTACTCCAGAATCATGAGCCAAATAAGCTCTTTCTCCCTTAAGATGCTTTTGTCAGAGTTTTTTTGTTTTTTTTTTTTCCCACAAAAACAGGAAATAAAACTAAGAGCATCAGCCAGTATATGACTTGGTTGAGAAATATCCTTTAGCTGGATGTGCTTATTGAGATATTGTATACTGGCCTGTCCTTGGGATTCTGAGAAGATATGTCCTCAGCTGCAGCCACTAAGAGCACCGCCTGCGCACATTCACTACACTCCTTTTTAAAACGGCCCTGTCTAGCTCCCATCTTCCTCTCTTTCTCTTTCTCTCTGCTCTCTGCCTGTCTTTCTGTCCCCCCTCTCTCTCTTTCTCTCTTTCTCTCTTTCCTTGTCTATTACTCCTGTCCTCAGAACCCGGTTTCCCTTCTCCCCTCCCCTTTTCCCATTCACTTTCCCCCAATAAAAACTCCTCCACCCAAGCTCTGTCTTGTCTTTCTCTTGAATGCTGCATTTTTTGAATTACAACTTAGTGTCCTATTGGAAGGCAACAGAAAACCAATATTCAAAGTTATAAAGATTGGAAGATGCCCATATTCTTTGATTCATTATTTTTTCCTCTGGCAATTTATCATAAGAAAATGATAATGGTGGCTAATCTACACTGTTGACTCAGTGTGAGATTTCACACGGAAAGGTGCCCCTGGGTGTGTCTGAAAGGGTGTTTCTTATTTCCTTTTCTTTTTTTTTTCTTTTTTCTTTTTCTTTCTTTTTTTTTTTCTTGGTTTTTTTGAAACAGGGCTTCTCTGTGGCTTTGGAGGCTGTCTTGGAACTAGCTCTTGGAGACTAGGCTGGTCTAGAACTCACAGAGATCCGCCTGCCTCTGCCAACTGAGTGCTGGAATTAAAGGCATGCACCACCACTGCCCAGCCTATTTTTTGTTTGTTTGTTTTGTTTTTTTCTTTTTTCAAGACAGTGTTTCTCTGTGTAGCCCTGGCTGCCCTGAAACTCACTCTGTAGACCAGGGTGGCTTGAACTTATAGTTCATCCTGCCTCTGCCTCGCAAGTGCTGAGATGAAGGTATGAAAGAGTGTTGCTGATGGAGGAAAGACGAGCCCCTCAAAGTGCAGAGAGCACCCTCTCTTTGACTGGGGTCCCTGATTTATAAAAGAAAAATGAGAACGTGAGCTAAGAATCAGCACTGACTCCTCTGCTACTTGACTACAGACACAATGTGATCAGTTGCTGGGTGCCCCTATTGCCCTGGTCTCCCCACCATGGCGGATAGTATCGTTAATCTAAAGGGGAAACCAACCCTTTTCCCTTACGTTGCTTTTGTCAGAGCGTCTTATCACAGCAACAGGAAGGATAGCTATTCTGCAGACAGCTTGCCTTCCAGTATGCCACTAACCCAACACACATATTCAGCTCAAGGATATTTCTCAACCAAGTCACATGATGGCTGAAGCTCTGTCTTGTTTTTATTTCCTGGGTTTTCGTTTCTTTTTCTGTTTGCAGTAGGGACCCCAAATCCTCAGGACTAGGAGGTGGCCAGAATGCCAAGATGCAGTTATGGTATCATCTACTCTTCCTCCTGACTTCAGGGACTGTTCTCTGTCTGCCGCAGGGGATGGGGTGCCCTCCTGTATAGCTGTGTCCTCTAGCACATTGCGGGCATACTCTTGAGATCCAAAGGCTACTTTCAGAGTGCAGGCTTACTCCCTCTAGCCCAGATCATCAAGACACACAAAAGGAGACTTCAAGATCCATCAAAGGTGAATAAACACAGGGGCCCCTGCAGTCAGCCACTCAACTGGAGGAGGCTAGGGGAGGCGATGTGACCCTCCCTTCTCAGAGGCCAGCGCCTATCATGGCAGGGCATTGTCAGTCCGTCCTCATCTGTAGTTGTTCCAACATCAGCTCTTCAGCAGAGAATATATTTCACAGTACAGGACTGACTGGCACCAGTGGTCACAGGCAGAAGCCTGCTTCCCTGGCAGAGCATGTGCTACAAAACACCCTGCCCCCACCTTTACCCCACCTGCCTCTGATTTGCAAGTTTCAGCAGTGATGTCTGGCAAAACCATGGGGTTTTTGCTGTTGTTGTTTTGTTTTATCCAAAAGAAAAAGAAAATCCACTTTTAGGCTGAGATGGAGTTGCAAAATAATTTTCTATGCACAATGTCCTAAAGCTAGCCATTTGGAGATATTTATCTTTGAGGGAATGTCTCACCCAAAACCTCATAGTTTGGACCCATTTAAGTTTTTTAATGTAGGTCCCAATTTAAAAACCAGAACCCCCAAATAAAACAAACAAACAAAAAACATGTAATTTGCATAGGAAACTGTAAGACGTAATGAAAACTAAGGCTTTTCCAACTCCCCCCAGAGTTTGCTTTCCCACTGGGGTGTTCAGGCATTTTAACTGAGCTCTGACTTGAAGGGACTGCTGTGAGCTTTCCAGACACTGTGGCTTGCAGAACTGTGGTGTGGTTTCCAGTGCCTTTTGAAAAACACAAACAAAAGCACACCCTAGCAAGCTTTTTCCCAGGGCTTTTCCCAGGGTGACCAGAAGCTGCACCATTAACGGTGGTTCTTGGTGGTTCCTCGGGGAATCCGCTGACCCGCTTTCAAGTCTCCTACTCTCTTGGCATCCTTCAGTGCTAAGTAGGCCCCTGACCTGGTTCTTTGAAGTTTCCCACCCCATAGGTTGGAAAGGCAGTGTGATTTAGGATTATTGGAAGGGACGGGGAGCAGTTTTGTCCCCTTGCCCACTGAATAAATAAACAAAGCCCAGCATGGCTAATTGAGTGGCTTGAGGGCCCTGTGCCTCTGACGAATCTGGGGGTCAGGAACAAAAATGACAGCCAAGTAAGAGTTTTTGCTTACAAGGAGGCTAATCAGGAACAAAGGGTGGTCTGAAGGTTCTGGAAGGGGCGGGACCAAAACTGGAGACACAGACACAGAATCATTTCTGCTTCCAAGTTTCCTGTAAGCACAAGACCACAGGCCCTTCATTAGAAGCCCTTTGCCATCTGCCTCTGCCTTTCACACCTCAGGCCTGACTAGAGAGAAAATATGTCAGCAAGGTGTTGGTGTAGTGCCTGGGGTGAAGCTCTCTATTGCTGCATTCCCAAAAGTATTCTGAAAAATATCACACAAACTTAATGGGGACAGTTCACACAGACACGCACAACACATGTCCATGTGTACACACATCCATCCTATGCCCCGTGTCCCTGTACAAACACACATGCTACTTCTTGCCACTCCCCCGCCACCTCCTTAAGGCTTCTGGGCTCAGGGAAGTTTGGACAACCTTGTAGGTGGCAACAAAACCTCACCGTGATTGGCAGTGAACAAAAAAAGCTGGATGAAGACCTGTCACAAAGGAATTGATATTAATTACTGCTTACCAGTGAGGCCCAAGGGCAAGATCCCAACAGTTTGGTATCACCCTGTCTCTGGGGGCCTGCTGGGGACATGTTAAGGACACTGGAAACCCACCCTCTTTACTTCTGTATATTCCAAAGCTACTAGAAAAAGAAATCGGTAAAAGAAAATGGATGCATTTAGTTTGGCCAATCTGGAGGTAAATTCCTCCCTGCTCTACCTGTATTACAAATCATAGAGAGCTGTGAGACAAAACGAGACTATGCAAATTCGCTATGGAACTCATTAGCATATGGCCCTTTCTTGTGGAGAAGGGGACCTGGTCCCAGGGCACCTCTAGCCCCTCAGTTCTCTGTCACAGAGACAGTTTTTATTGAAGTCTGATCTGCAGAGGGACATGAATCTGTTAAGTTTTCCCATTTTGAGAAAGAGAAGAGTCTCAGTTTAGTTTGTCCTTGGCAGGCACCCGAGACACACACACACACACACACACACACACACACACACACAGAGAGGAGAGAGAGAGAGAGAGAGAGAGAGAGAGAGAGAGAGGAGAAAGAGTGTGTGTGTGTGTCTCTGTGTGTGTCTGTGTATGTGGAATGTGTGTGTATGTGGTATGTGTGTGCTGTGTATGGGGGTAGTTGTGGTGTGTAGGGGGGTTGGGGTGTGTGGTGTGTGTATGTGGAGTATGTGTGTGGTATGGGGATGCGGAGTGTGTGTGTGTGATGTGTGTGGTTTGTGTATATGTGTGTGTGTGTGTGTGGTGTGAGTGTAGTATGTGTGTAGTGTGTGTGAGTGTTTTGTGTGTGTGTGTGTGTGTGTGTGTGTGGTGTGAGTGTAGTATGTGTGTAGTGTGTGTGAGTGGTGTGTGTGTGTGTGTGTGTGTGTGTGTGTGTGTGTGTGTGTGTGTGTGTGTTGTGGTGTTAAGCTTGACACCGGTTCTATGCCTGAAGAGTTTACTTTGATCTTTATGGGATTCACATGAGTGCGTGTCACAGCCCTATGGAGTGATGGTGGCAGTCACCCTGCTCTAGGGTAGTAATTTAGAGAGTGCAGAAGGCTCTGGCTCCCTGTGCCACTTTCTGTCAGCAGATCCAGAGCCCTCTCCCATGTTCCTGCCTTGTTTGTTCCTGAGTGGCCAGGGCTGTGAATCAGAGGGAGGGCAGAGTTGATGATCAGACGAGAATTACTCATGGAGGAGTAGGGGAGGAGGGGTGGACCTCAGTCCAGGAGGAGCAGGGGAGGAGGAGTGGACCTCAGTCCAGGAGGAGCAGGGGAGGAGGGGTGGACCTCAGTCCAGGAGGAGCAGGGGAGGAGGGGCGGACCTCAGTCCTGGAGAAGCAGGGGAAGAGGGGTGGACCTCAGTCCAGGAGGGAACAGAGACACTGTTCTACTTAAGAAAGAGATCTGAACTGACACTCAAGCTCCAAGTCTTGGGG
Organism: Cricetulus griseus; assembly: GCF_003668045.3. Lineage (NCBI taxonomy): Eukaryota > Metazoa > Chordata > Mammalia > Rodentia > Cricetidae > Cricetulus > Cricetulus griseus. The sequence goes on along the minus strand of NC_048595.1, from coordinate 440,168,432 downwards.
ATGAACAAGATAACTTGGACCTCTGGAAATCAGCTGCATCTCCACGGGCAAAACATCCTGAGAGCTGGTTTGAAAGACCAAGTCCATGGACCACTGGGAGCTGCTTATTCAGAGGGCTTGAGGGGAGCTGTGTCTGACTTGGGATCAAGCTGGGGCCAAGGAACCATGGCTAACTTATCATCCACAAGTGGAGAGTTCAGAGCCCTTACAGGCCCGTGACCTGGCCACAGCAGAGGTTAGCCCTCTGTGAGGTATCCTCCTGGCCCTTGAAGCTTTGTGGGAAATGCATCTGGTAAAAATGGCATGCAACAAGAAGAGAGAGGTCAAACCCTTTCCTCCTTCGTGTGTGAGGAAACACTATCTGTAGACCCTCTGGCAACTCTCCCAACTGTCACCAAACACTCAGGTGTTGGGCTGTACAAAGGGGAAGTTGTTCCACACAGGTGACCAACTCACAACATCACCTTTGAGGGTGTAGGTTCTAATAACTCCCATGAGCTGTCAGCACACCCGATGGCAATACACCCTCAGCCTCCACAAGAAGAGCAGCTGTGCTGGGTCTGGGACTTCAGCTCCAGAGTCAGATGGGGATCACACAGCACAGAGTCTGTAAACATCAAGGGTATGGGGGCTTAAAAATACTAGATAGGGCCCTGGTTAATGGAACAGCAAACATGGAGACTGGCAGAGATAAATCTACACACATGTGATGAGGGCATGCTTGCATATAGAACACACCATCAACAGCTATAAAGACAGAGTGCCTAGGGGACCCTGAGGGGGGGCAACACTCTCCTATGAGTGCCACAAAGGGCCACTGGTTCTTCAAGGTGTTTGATAGACAAAGTCATTGGGAAGTGTTAAAGTGTTTGAAGACACTGGATTTGACTCAATGGGACATTGTCCTTTTGCTCCTTTAGTGCAGGCCTTCTCTGGAAAATCTGTGGATTTGACATGCACCCTTCACTCAGGATCATCTGTGGGAATTGCTGTCTCCTATAAAGATTCAGGGGAAGGCTGGGCCATGTGACTCCCATGAGCCTCTCTGGTGTTGGGCCCCAGAATTCACAGAAAGAAGAGAGGGCACAGCCAGGAATGCCACTGTCTGTATGGCAGGTGATGGCCAGCTGTTTCCACCCTGGGAGTAGTTGTTGCACATAGCAAAACACTAAAAGTTTAAAAAACAAATGCAAACAAACACTCACAAAGTAATTGCTTTCTCCCAAACCATATAATCGAGAAAGGAAAGCTGTTCTCAAAAGTCAAAACAAACACAAGCCAGGCTGGTATTTGCAATCTTCGAATTACAAAAACAAAACAAAAGAAAAATTGTAGGACCACAGCAAAAAGCTTCCTTTTCGATAAATGACCAATCTTATTGAAACAGAAAACAAACTCTGTGACCTTCTGTGACTTCCAAATCCAAGCCTTGAGAAACCAGAGGCAACAACAATACCACTGTCATGAAGTCCCAGGGGGAAGGCGCCTCCTCAGACCAGGGCAGACTGCAGTATTGCGTCTGCCTGAGAACACAGTGAGAGTGGCTCCCAGGAGGCCTCAGGAAGGAAGGAGCAGAGAAGCCACAGACAGGAGTTTCTTGCACTTTGCAACATTCCATTTTTAGTTTTGTTTTTCACTTGGGAGGTGGAGGGAGGAGGAGCAGAAGTTTGAGATCTTCCTCGGATGCACAAGTAGTTAGAGGCTAGCCTGTGCTACATGGGACCCTGTCTCAAAAACAAAACGAAAAACAAAAACAGAGAAAAAACCGAAGGAAAAAGAAACTCAGAGAAGCAAAACACAACACGGACTCCAGGAGTGGAAACCTAGATGAGAGAAACCATAGCAGCGAGGCGGTCACTGATGGAGAGTGCTGAGGTCACCAACAGGTACTGAGGTTACAGATACTTCATGCACTCCAGACTCAGAGTCAGGGGCTTTCTGGATATCTTGTCACTAGTAGAAGAGAAACTACAAAAGGAAAGTTACAGATATAAACACAGTATCTAATGTCAGCATCACTAGAGAGTCACAAATATTAACTTACACAAAGCTGAATCTGCCAGCATAGCCATAGAGAGGATGCTGAGGACTGTGTTGGGAAGCAGTGGTCATCTACCGTGCTAGTCAGAGGTAAAAGCTTGAAAACTTGTCAATATAAGGCATGGGCCTTAGAAATGTTCGTATCTTAGCTGGGTGGGTAGAGCATATAGTTATTTAAAATATTATATAAAGGAGCTTCACACTATCACATGTAAAGCCTATAGGAAACAAATAGTGTTTATACTTGGGTTTTAGTCTCAAGACATCTTACTGTGTGTGTACAAATATTCCTTCTTGTGGTTGTCATGCAGCCGGCTCCATAGGTGTGTGCCCACTACAGTCCCGAATTCCCTATGTACAGAAGAGCCTGTGTTTGGCTGGATGCTTTGTTGTTTCCTTCCTGGAGTTACTGTATTTTCAGACAGTGTCTCATGTATCCCAGGCTGGTCTCGAATTCCTGCACATAAGGGGGAGCTTTACCTTCTGATCATCCTGCTTCTTCACCCGGAGTGATGGGATTGCATATGAGTACCACCACACCCAAGATGATCTGATGCAGGGAACAGAACCCAGGGTTTCACATATGCTAGGCAAGCACTCTACCAACTGAGCCACACACCCCCAGCTCCTCCTCCTAAAATCTTCATCTTTTTGAGCAGGGAATCCTGACTCTTTGTTCTCTCAGGACACTCTCCGCAAAGCTCTTGAGAGCCTTGCTCATGGTCAGATCATTAGTCAGATGTTCAAAGGCAGAATTTCTGTGTCAGTCAGGTGGTTGGGCGGCATTGCCCTGTGGGGTTGATAGATACCTTGATACAAATGAAGATCTCCAAATGTCCTGCTGGATTTAACTGCTGTCATAACAGCTTGAAGAAGTGTGGCTTCCAGGAGATGAAGAGGCCATACATAACTGACATCCTTCTCAGAGCCACAGCAGCCTCGGAGCTAGCCTCTCTGAGATGTTCTTTGCACTTGCTGGCTGCCCTTCCGGCCCTAAGGTGCAGCATGGGGGTTGGGGTGGGGGGCTCACTATGTGCTGGCTGGTACATGGTCCTTGACATCCCAGCCTCTGGAACAGTAAGAAATAAATGGCCTTTCTTTATGAATTCCCCAGTCCATGCTAGTCTGTTAGAAAACTGACGGTGAAGTGAAATAAGTATCTGGACTCCCCAAGGCAGGCAATACAAGTAGAATACACACTCCCTACACCTCCCTTTACCCATCCCCCACTGCCACACATCTTGGAGCTGGCTTTAAGGAACTCCCCTCAGCCTGGGTTAGGTCAGAGGAACCTCCTCATTCCAGAGGGTCCCAGCCCATACCCTAGCGGAGGAAACACTGCACAAAGAGACTGAGAAGAATCTGAACAGACTGGCTTTGCCGGGTCCCACACCCAGTTCATGGGAGACCATGTGTCTTCCATGAAGTCTCCATTAAAGGGCTCAAGGACAGGGTTCTGAGAGTCTCTGGACATCTGTGGAGGGCGGTGCACGCCCTGTCCACCCCCAGGAACCTCTGCATCCAGGTCCTCCATAAATACAAGTAAATGAATCCTTGAGCCCCGTGAACCACCGACTATGTCAATCAGCCCCCAGGAGAGTGGTGAGAACTCATTTTATAGCCACTGGGTAGAAAGCACAGGTAAAGCAACATGGGTCTGCCGCTGGCTTTAAGATGAGGGACAATGTTAGGGACAACCACTTCCTGTGCCAACACCCCATTTCTGCTCCGGGGAACCTGACACCATGGCCTGGTAGACTGGGCCAGAACTGAATGGAATTAAAGGACACCTAGTTAGGGTTTGCTGCAGATGCTGTTGTTTCCATTCTGGTGAGGAGACGGTTGTTCTAGGCGCCTAATGTCAGCTGTGTGTGCTGTGGCAATAGGGGAACAGCTAGGCTTTTCCTGACTTGTGTACTGACTAACAGTCAGAGCCCAGAAGTGGGCGATTGTGAAGCAAATACCTAAAAATATAGGCGGAAGCTGGAAGACTTGAGGAGCTGTCTAGGGGCTGGCATTGCCACCTTTTGACATCACAGCATGATGCCATCATCTATAAAGTTCATGCAATGACCTCTGAGTGGACACACTAGTGATTCTGGCGAGGACTTGGGTGACGACCATCACAACGAAGTCTCAGGTGGAAACAAGGAAGTAGAAATCAGGTGAAGTACACTGCCTCAAAGTGTCACAAAGAACATGGTCCCAGGGTTCCGTGGAAAGCAGCGTGAGAGTGACCAGTGGACACACCTGAAGGAAGATGTTATCTAATCATCAACATGTTAATGTTATTGTTATCATATTTAGAGATCTGGTCCCATGTAGCCCAGGCTGCCCTCCAGCTCCACGTGAGCTAAGGATGACCTTTAGCTCTGATTGCCATCTGCACCTCCGAAGTGCTAGTGAGGCAGGGATGTGCTTTGTGTCACTGGAGACTGAATGTAGAGCCTCACACATGCTAGGCAAGCACTCTGCCATCTGGACTATCTCCCCAGCCCGAGCTGACTTACTGTAAGATGCCAGAGAAGAAAAACACATGTAAAGACAAAAATCTATAATTGAAAGGGAAGCAGAGCAGACAGATTTGGCAAAGTTGAAGCTTTCTTCTGTAGAGTGGGAGAAGTATCCAGAAAGAAAGAAAAAAAAAAAAGTGTGTGCACAGGTATGGCCAGGATTTCCTAGATCAGCGGTTCTCTACATGTGGGTCACAATCCCATTGGGGGGTCACATATCAGATATCCTGCATATCAGATATTTTCATTATGATTCATACCAGTAGCAAAGTCACAGTTAGGAAGCAGCAATGAAATAGTTTAATGGTTGGGGGTCACCCAACATGAGGAGCTGTATTAAAGGGTGGCAGCATTAGGAAGGTTGGGAACCGCTGGTCTAGATAAACAGACCAGCAGTGGCAAAGAGTAGAGTCCTCATGGATACAGTAGTGACTGCAACAGAAAATACTCTGGGGATACGGCTCCATGATGGTAAAGTGGGTATTCTTCTAGCTTATTTGAGGCTCTAATTTCCATCCTCAGTAACCAAACCAACAAAAAGTAAATGGTCGGTTGTAAATTGAATCTAGCAAAAAGCTTCATTCACAGCCCATCTTCCCCTAAGTTCTGTCTGGGACTTATAATTGACCATGGCTTTTCTAGGGGACCTCTGTAGCTTTGGAATCTACTGGATAACTGCTCAGTCGGCCTCTGTCTCACAGACCTGGGTCTCCTGCTGAGAGGGTCACAGGTCTTGTGACTCATCCTCTGACACAATTGCCAGGTTCAGACAGCAGCTCCTGGTCAAATTCCAGGTTTAATGTCCTCTTCTGCCAGTCAGCGTCCAAAGCTTGAGGGTCTGAGTAATAACCACAGGTCACTTGAACTATGATATCAAGATGTCATGCATGCAATGGTGGTTGCATTTCTGCTGTACAAAAATACAGAAAGATCCATTTCCCAGGACAGGAGCTGTGGCTCAGTGGGAGATGCTTGCTTCCCATACATGATGCTCTAGGTCTAATTCCTGGGAGAAGATCAGCAGAGACAGGAGCAAAACAAAACTGAGATTAGAGGGACCAGAGAGCTTGCCAGAGAGCTTGAGAAATGATGCTGATGCCCAGGGTGCCAGTGTTCACTCAAGATCATGTTCCCATTCCCCTACAAGGGACCTTACAAACCCTCATGAACACTGAAGCCAGACTGTGACCCCCAAAGGGCTCTGCTTGGTCTGTTGGGAGTGATATGTGACTAGCTGTGACAGGGCCTTGTTTTTCTTTTCTTTCAACTCAGTTTGTGTTTACTATATAATTTTCCTAAACTAATGCATTGTTTTAGGGATTGATATGATTTGGGTAAGCGTCCACCAAGTCCCATGTGTTGAATGAAGGCTTGGTCCCAGCTTATGCTGCAATTGGAGTGTCTTTTAGGAGATGGCAGGATGATGGCTTTTAGATCATGGGGGAGGGGTGACCTCAAAAGCGACAGCAGGACCCTGGTCCTCTCCTTTCCTTCTCTTTTGTTTTTGGGATATATGGAGTTAGCCCTGTACTCCCTACCAGGACGATTTGAGTCACTACAGGTCCCAAAGTTTGTGCCGGTCAACCACAGACAGAAATCTCCAGAACCATTGAACCTTTCTCCTTAGAAATTGTCTCAGGTGTCTTACACCAGTGGAAAACAACATAAGAAAAGCAAGAGAATGCTCTGTCTCAAAGTTGGGTCTTGCAGTGCGTCCCAAGCTGGTCTTGGACTCACAGGAGTCCTCCTGCCTCAGTCCCTTCAGTGATGGAAATATAGCTATGAGATATTACATCTGGGTGAATGGAAAACAATTTATTCACTAGTGCTGTGCACTGGGGGGGGGGGCTCATGAGAGTGGTGACAAGTCACCATTCATCACAGTGGGGGGCATCCAGGGGCTTACTTTACTGTTACTTTTACACACACGCACATATACACCTTTTGTAAGCTAGCCAGGGCCAGTTCAGAACCCCCTGACTGGCTGAGATGTTAGTCTATGTGTCTTAGAGTGGCTGTGTGGCTTTGGTGACCAGTCTGGGATGTCCCCATGATGTCCTGCTGTCGTGGGCATGTGACCTCCCGGAGAAGGCTCCACCTGGCTTATTAGGTAGTAATTGTGACTGAGCGTGTGGCTGGAGGAACTGCCTCTGGGGACCACCACACCCTTGCTTGGCAGAAGTATTCTTCCTCCCACATATCCCTGAAGGACCTGTCTCACTTTCCATTGAAGGAAAAGTAATCCCCTCACTAACGTATCTGCTTGGCGCCTGGCTGGAGTCAGGGTACCGTGAAAGCCTTCACATTGAGCAGTGTGGAGTGTCTCACTCAGGTAGTGAACACTGTAGCCCACTCTGGCCTCATCACACTTTCGACCAATCAAGCTTGCCACAGCCCAAATGAGAAGTCAGACTCAAAAACAAACAAAATTGAAAAATAAGTAGGCAAGTAAGTAAGTAAGTAAATAAATAAATAAAACCAGACTCCAACCTGAAGGCTTTAGAAAGGGGATGAGATAAGCTAAATAAAGGTTAGGTCCCCATTCCTTCCTTGTTCGTCATAACTATGGCACTTTACAGGTTGGTAAGGAAAGCCCTGGGGCAGGGTGTGAAGGCAGGAAAGACAGAAGGACAGATGCTGGAGGCCACAAGCTCCATCTGGCCCAGGGGCCTCCTTGGAGAATATGGAAGAGCAACTTCCTTTCCCACCTTCATTTAGGTGTTAAACACTTCCTCTTAAGAGGGGCGGGTGTTAAGCTGGGCGTGACAGTGCAAGCCTCAAATCCTAGCACTGGGAGCCTGAGGCAGAGGGACCATGAGTTCCAGGCCAGCTTGTGATATGTTGTGACTTCCTGTCTCAGAAACACAAACAAAACTAAACAGAAGTGAAGGGCTCCTCCACTGCTGCTCTACAGAGTGTCAACTCTGAGGGACGAGGGGCAGGAACCGTGACCAAGTGACTAAGCCCTTCCGTAGAAACATCTTACATCCATGCTGCCCCAGATGTGGTGCCTGTGGCTTTGTCTGAGGACGGGTCCCCGAGAGTCATCTGCTGCCTCACACTCTGTCCCCTGTGCACACCCAGAACACGATGCTCTCCCTGCCTCCCTGCCTATCTTTATCTAAGTTTCATCTCATCAGCAGGCAGCTGTCACCAGTCTGTACATGACAATCTAAAAGCTGCAGAGGCAGGCTCTGAGATTCGGAACAACTCCTGGGCCATGGCAGGCAGGTGGGGCAGGAGTTCTCCTCTTCCCAAAGGAAAGCAGGAAGAAGTGGTAGTGGTAGGGGTGGGGGTGGGGTGGACTGCTGTGACTCCCTGGTAACTCAGGAGAGAGAGCCCATAATCTAATGTCAACAGGCCACTCTGTAAAGTAGAACACTTCCTAGGAGTGAGATATCACGGTGACTGATTGCCTGAGATCTCACTACAGTCAAATGCACCTGGAAAGAAAATTCTGGTAGGGTCCAGAATTGGTAAGGGATGGGCAGGTGGTAAATGGCTTTTTTTTTTCTCCCCATTGGTTGCAAGGAAGAATCCAGAGTACCTCTTCTAGTGGGAAGGGCCATTGACTGGCTAGTGATTACCTTCATGAACTTGATTTCTCAGACGTCCATGTGCACAGAAGACTCCAACTCCACTCCCATGCTCTTTGTCTATGAAGCCTGCTCTTTCCCTGTTGAGAAAGCATTTTCTATATGGGACCTTGGATTTTCTAGAAGGCATTGGACCTCAAACAAGAGAACAGGTGAGCACATGCTTGCACAAGTTTTCTTCCGCAATGAATGGATGTGTGACTTTATCTGATATTTCCCCCATGGGCTCAGTCCCCAAAAGGTTAAATAAATTGAGCATAAATCGAGAGCTCAGTAAACAATAATAAAACGGTTGTTTTCCAACCATGGATCATAACCTTGCTCCCTGAGCCAGACTCCCAGTTCTGGCCTGGATGGGGTGGACACAGTCAGCCTGTGTCATCCAGCTTGCTTTCTCTGCATCATTCATGCGGTTGAGGAGGTATTGCTTGTGGATGAGGAAGTTCCACTGTGGGCAGACTCCTGCCTCATGCTCAGTTTGAGAGACTTGTGGTTCAAGATGGGATGACAAACACATTTCACAGACACCAGGAAATTGTGCAGAGGAAATGGTAAAAAAAAGAATACTGTGGGCCAGGAACAACTCAGTCAGTAAAATGTAAGCTTGCTGTGCAAGCATGGGGACACGAGTCCACCCCACCCCCCAGAATCCACATTGATAAAACAAACAAAACAACAACAATAAAACAACAAACTGGAATGATGGTTGCTTGTAACCTAGGGCCAGGGAAGCAGAGACAGGTAGATCCCTAAAGCTCATGGCCAGACAGCATAGCAAAATGAGAAAAGCCCAAGTAGAAGTTAGAGACCCTGCTTCAGGAAACAGCATGGAAAGGGGCTAGAGAAAAGGCTCTTCCCGAAGACACGAGTTCAGTTCCCAGCACCATGTCAGGAGGCTCACAACCATCTGTAACTCCAGCTCCAGGGATTCCATGTATCTGGGCTGCAAGGGTACCTGCATTCATGAGCACATACATATATGCGTGCATACATACATACTATACACAGACACAGACACGCTCACACACACACACACACACACAAAAAAAAAACTAAACATAAAAAACTTGAATATTACAAAAAATATCAACATGAAGCACATGAAGGAAAACACCTGAGGCTGACACTTCTGGCTTCCAGGCACATTTGCACACATGCATGTATGTACCTATGTACATGCTCATACATATAAACACATACACAAATGCACATGCACTCACATGGAAAGTAGACACCTCTATGCCACACTCTAATCACAAGACACCCTTTCCCTTGAACTATGCCGCTCGCTGGCTGCTGTGGTTAAGAAACTCTTATCATTTGAATGAACAGAAACAAGCTTTCTTTCATTCATGGGTCCTTTAAGATACACATGCTGTCTGGGTGGTCCATGGTGCACGCCTTTAATCCCAGACTGGGGAGGGAGGTAGAGACAGGTCAGCCTGGTGTACAAAGTGAGTTCCAGGACAGTCAGGGATACACAGAGAAATCTTGTTTTGAAAAACAAGAACAAGACAAAACAAAAAGATTCATGCACTGTAGTCTCCAGGGGATCGATGTGGGGGGCAGCTGAGGAAGCTTTTGGCCTGCTTTAGGCTTGCAGATGCCTCTTGAGTTCTTTGCCTGTTGCACTTTTCCTAACGTTTCTCAGCTTTACTTAACCTTTTCCCCATTCAGGCTCTGTGACCTTTGAGTGATTCAGCTACAAACTGCTTGAATCTAGACAGATGATGGAGAATGTCCTTCTGTATATGTTTCTCTTATCGGTTGACGAATAATACACTGTTTGGCCAATAAAGGCAGGTCTAGGAGATGAGGAGAATTCTGAGGAAGGTAGGCAGAGAGGCACGGGAAAAGACGCCATGGAGGGACCCGGAGGATAGGACGCACCAGGTGTTCTCCGGTAAGACAAGGCCATGTAGAAATGCATAGATTAGTAGTTATGGGCTAATAATTAAGACAGAGCTAGCCAATAAGAAGCCCTAGCCACCAGCCAATAGTTTTATAATTTATATAGTCTCTGCATGTTTACTTGGGGATGAAATGGAAGGACCAAGCTGGAAAAGAACCTCCAGCAACAGACAGGAGAACCATCCAGTACCCCAGGAATAGATTTTTGCTGGAGAAAAAAACCCAGCAGCACTCAGGATTGGGTGAGACATATGGTAGGCGACTAGGACATCTGGGGACATCATTTATCAGGCCTTTTGGGCTGGGGAAGCTGCTCAGGGCTCTGGCTCCAGATCTGACTCTTATAATGTGGGCACAGCCACCCTTGAATTCAGCCATCAGATCAGGAAGGTGGGACACTCACTGTGTTGCTCCAGGGAAGCAGCCAGACAATTATAGGGCCTAGAGCAGAAAGGAAGATGTGAGCCCTTCTTAAAGAAATAGTTAAGAAGCTCAAAAGGGAACAGTAGATCCTTTTGGAGTGGGTCTCTGTGCACACACTGGTCCCAAGATGTTTGTGCAGATGCTGTCACATGACTCTGGTCCCCCTTGAAGACAAACCTGGAGCAGATCACAGGGCCTTGGTTCTTTGGCCACAGTGAGGGCCTTGGCCACACAAAGAGCTGCTCTACTCTGAGCCTCTAGGTGTTCCTCTGTCTCTGCTATGATTGGCCTAGGGGCCATCTATCAAACCAGCTACAGGATGGGGAATCCTAATACTGCTTGCAGAGTGTGGCAGGGGAGGGGCAGTACATCACAGCCTGAATTTGTTTGTTTGTTTGTTTATTTATTTATTTTGAGACAGGGTTTCTCTGTGTAGCTTTGGAGCCTAACCTGGCACTCGCTCTGGACACCAGACTGGCCTTGAACTCACAGAGATCTGCCTGCCTCTGCCTCCCAAGTGCCTGGGATTAAAGGCATGTGCAAACAGTGCCCAGCTGTTTGTTTATTTATTTGTTTAGAGACAGGGTTTCTCTATGTAGCCCTGGCTGTCCTGGCACTCGCTCTGTAGATCAGGCTGGCCTCAAACTCACTGAGACCCGCCCCACTCTGCCTCCCAAGTCCTGGGATTAAAGACATGTGCCACTACCACCCGGCCACATCCTGAATTTGTGACAGCTGAAATGGACCAACAAGGAGTGTGGTTGGAGCTAATTCAAGCTCTGGTACTAAGGAATAAGTGGAGGGGACAGGACTTGGTCACAAAGCCGTGTGGCTTCCTGATGCCAGATCTTAGGGACAAGCACACAGCTCTTGTCAGCACCCTTGTCAGCCGTGCAGGATGAGTGGCTGAGCCTTGCCCTCTAGGAGAAGCAGGCAGCCCGAATGTCCAGGGAGAGAGGGAAAGAAGGGTATAAATAGCTCTGACCTTGCCTGTCAGATCAGGGTCCCAACCTCCATCTGAAGCCTGAAGAGGTGACTCCATGAAGCTGCCTTCCTATAGAAGGAAACCTCCTAGGTAGCCAAAGTATAGCCAAAGGTCACCTGTTGGCAGTCATTGTGACTCTGGTTTTCCCATGGAGCATCTGCCATCTGGTCTCCGAGGGATGCTCACTCCTCCCTCATCCTTCCAGCCTCAGATCACTCCCTTCCAGGTTCTCTGTCTTGAGTGATAGCCCACACAGCTTCAGAAGGCTGGGGTCTGATAACATGCTTGCTTTCCTCACACCTCATTGGCTGAGGTTCCTCTTACCTGGCTCACAGTGGGCACTTCCCACTGTTCTGCTAAATTGATGACTGAAGGCTTGTGTTTAGAAACCTTCAACAACCTTCAACAGAGAGTTCATATTCTTAGTTTCATCAATGAAGGGTAAATTCTTCCCTTGGACTTATACTGTTGAAGCACAGGCTGCTCATGAGCAAATGCAGCTTGCCGTCCATCATGCCAGCCAAAGACACAGGCCAGGAGGTGGCAAGTCCCAGCCCAGATGATTTACTATACACAACCATGACTAAGGCATTGCAAGCCTCCATTGACAGTGTAGAAAATAACAGGAGTCACAGAGTCACAAGGCTGGGTCCATACTTGAGAATGTCACATGGCAGTGGTAGGGCATTGTTTAATACCTGGACTTAGGCCAGCCTGGCTCTAAGGATGAGCTCGATCAGCTGGGGTTCAATGGCCCAGGTTTCTGTTTCACAATCGCATCCCAACTCCTGTGTGCTGGAAGCTGGAGACTGAGCTACACAGCAGATGTGTAACATGTGCTAAGACCTCAGGCTTCCCTCTGACTCTTTAAGCCACTTCCTGGGAACCTGGGACCATTCCAGGGCCCAGCAGAGTCCAAGAAACTGTCCTGTTTCTTTGGGGTAGCTAAAGATGATTTCATCAAATTTAAGGTCATTGGCACAGAGCATTTTTTTTTAAAGATTTTATTTATTTATTTATTTATTTATTATGTATACAACATTCTGCTTCCATGTATATCTGCACACCAGAAGAGGGCACCAGATCTCATAACAGATGGTTGTGAGCCACCATGTGGTTGCTGGGAATTGAACTCAGGACCTCTGGAAGAACAGCCAGTGCTCTTAACCTCTGAGCCATCTCTCCAGCCCACAAAGCATTTTTTAAAAATAGGTAAAAGTCACTTTGGAATTAGAACCAAATGATCCACTGATGCATCAGCTATGGGCATCAAGGAAAAGAGGCAAAGGTTCCTATGTTTCTGGCCTGAGCAAAGGGCCAGAGACTGCCCAGGTCTCCAGACTTTGTTCAATGTGCACAGGGATAAAGTCCCATTATCCACACTGTCTCATTTTTCTACTTTACACATCTTTTCTCCTCCTCTTTGGCCACCTAAACTCTACAGTCATCTCTCAACAGTTATGTATTATCTCTCTGTTGTGGGGTTATTTGTACACTGTGTGAAGATGTGTTGCTGTGATTTGTGCAATAAAAAGCTGACCAGCCAATAGCTAGGCAGGAGGTATAGGCGGGACATCGGGGCAGAGAGAACTCTGGGAAGAAAGAGTCATCAGCCAGACATGGAGAAAAAAAACAGGAGGTTCAAGATGGAAGAGAGGTAACACCTCGTGGCAGAATACAGATTGATATAAGTGGGTTAACTAAAGTTATAAGAGCTAGTTGAGACAAGCCTAAGCTAAAGGCCAAGCTTTCATAATTAATAATGTTTTCATATTGTTGTTTGTGAGTTGGCAGCCAATGAAAAAGCTTGCTACGACCCCCTGTAACTATCTTGATAGTTTCTAAGCTCTCTTCTGGTCTGGTTGCAGCAGCCTTTGTTTATGAATTTCAGTGGCTTCTCACTGTCTTCCAGTCAAAGTCCTGAGTCCTCCACAGGCATCTAAGATCCTGCTTGTGAGGTTCCAGACCTCCCATCCCAGCTCATGACACCCCATGTTGCTCTGGTTTCAGCCACATGGTCTTTGAGCTTCAAGTGCCCTTAGACCTTGGGCTGCCCCTCCACCTAGAAGGCCTCCCCCTCCATTAAGACTGGGCTAAGCTGGTGGGATACAGAATGGGGACGTGAGGAGGAACTTTTCCTCACTCATCATTATGCCTTTCCCTGACCTCTAGAGATGTCCTTCGTGGAGGAGGCAGAGAGAAGACAGGGTTCTCCAGAGAAATAGCCCCAGACACCATCAAAATTTATCCATCAGTGTGTCCAAAGAAAGCATCTTTGTTTGCAAATCTTCACACATTAAATGGATTTTAATCCAAAGAGAAATGTTTTCTCTGATTGCTAAGAAGGGAAAAGTATTCAAAATTCTTCACTGATGAGGACTCCAGCAACCACTAATGGGAAGACAGGCCCTTGAGGGGCAAGCAGGAGGGACCTGAGTGGTTCACACCCTAACAGGATATACCTAGCAAACTTCACCTAAACAGATGACATCTGAGCAGACCACACCTGAGCAGAACACATCTGAGCAGAACACACCTGAGCAGACTTCACCTGAGCAGACCTCACTAGAGTGGGCACTGGGGCTTGTGACTTCAGAGATGCGGCCAATGATTCTCAGATCGTCACTAGTCTCTGGAACCCTGTGGTAGCCAGCATGTGTGGGCTTTCTTGTAGTGAAATGTTCTCCTAGGAGACGTTATCTGTGTAACTACCAGACAGATAGCTCCAAATTTAAGAATCACACAGAAAGAATAAGAAGAAACAATTTTAACCACCTATAATTTCCCTTATAGAGTCACTGGTGATGATGGGTTCATTTTTTAAAAGAAAATTAGAAGCGTGAACATTCCATAGTGTTCACAGTCTTCTTTTCCCCTACTTAAGAGATTATTTCAGCCTTACCTGCTGCCATTTCTGAATGCGATTCTTCCAAGTGAAGTGTCCTGTGCTGTGTGTGGCATCCCATGGTGTCTGTGCATCAGAGACATTGAGGAAGGTCAGAGTCTGCTGAGCTCCTGTGAGGAGTGAAACTCCTCCCAACCAAGGCTGCCTAATTTTCTTTAGATTTTCAGCAGCATTTGCCTCGGTATGTTTGGCGAGTGAAGGTCCCTCATGCTCACCCAGCTATCAGTGGAAAAGAATATTTCCTGTCTAGTAGTTTTCCTTTTGTATCATTTTCTATGATACTAGAGTTTTCAAATCTTTAAGTCATTGATGAGTGTCTAATGTATCATTGCTCAAGTTTTAGGAGGTTCTTTTTATCTCAATTGATTTAATTTATTTCTACATGTTTTAGGTGTGTGTGTGAGGGGGTGGGGGGTAGCCCAAGCTTGTCTCAAGCTTGCTATATAGCTGAGGGTGACCGTAAACCCTTAAACTTTTGACCCTTTTGCCTCTACCTCTTGAGTTCTGGGAGCATAGATTTGTTCCACCATGCTTGGTCTATGCTGTTGTGGAGATCGAACTCAGGGCCTCGTGCATGTTAGGAAAGCACTGTACCAACTGTCTCTCACCCTTTTAAAAAAGTCTATTTTTTTCCCTTTTGTATTAGGTGAGTTTTGCAAACACACACACACACACACACACACACACACACACACACACACACACACATTCTTTTTGACCCAGTCTTAGTATTTCTGTCGAGGAAGCTTTAACTATTTGCTTATTATCTCAAAAATTTGTTTCTGGACTGATTTTTGTCATCTTCTATGTTTGTACCCTTTAAACACATATTTGATTTCCCCCTTTGTTTTCTTTCTGCCACTTTTCTTTTCTTCCAGTATGCCCTCTTAAAGTTGTACTAACATTATCTCCAAGTTACAAGATATTTAACCAAGCTTCCAAACCCGATGTATCTTTTCTGGCTTCACGTTCCCGAAGTGGCAACCTCATACCACACTTAGAGCAACACGGGAGCTGAGCTACGGGAGATTCCAGCACAGCTCTGAGGTCTCACCATCGACCCTGTTGCAGACACATTCCGTTCTCAAATCTGAATGGAGGACCAATAGCCATGTTCCCAACATCAACAGGATTCAGCTGGTCCGTGGGTTCTTCTAGCCTCTCTTGCTGGAAGAGGAGACAAGGATGTCTGGGTGACCAGGACTGCTCCATGACATACTGATGGCAGTGTCTAAGGCATATGGATTGGTAGGACTCTTGGTCAGGTGGGGAGATTGATGTGGTCCTCTTGGCCTCCCTATGCAACTGCACCTGGCTTAGAGCTTGGCCCAGCTTATCCTCAGCACCCGCTGAGCCCGTGTCACGGGTCTGGCTCCCTGTGCCTGACCTCAGCATTGTGTATCCAGCTAATGAATTCCCCAGTTGATCTGCATCTGCTCTTGGCAGACGTCCCTCCTATACTGTGGCCAGGCAATCACTGATATTCTTAGCTTCTGGTGCAGTTGCAATTTGGCAATTATGCACGTGCCTTTTTGGGTATCTCGGTGGAAGGTTGGGAGAGGCTGGATGGGGTTAGCAGACACCTGCAGCGAGTCCCCTGATAATGCGGGGGTCTGCATGCTTAGTTCAGCAGATCATATGAGAACCGTGTTTTCAATGCTGTACAAAGCTGCGACTCTCATGCAGAGTCTCCAGCAATGTGCTTCGGGGAGAGATACACCGGGACACACCGCACTTATGAGGCTGAGGGACATGAGACATTGGTCTACAAAGCCCAAATGCTAACATTAAACATGTGTGATGTCCCTGTTTATTACTGGGTAACTGACTCTTTTTTTTTTTTTTCCAGGTTCTGTCACACACAGTGGAACACCATCACCTTTACTCATTGTGGTAAACAGAGAGAGGAATATTGACAAGGACTCTAATCTGGATGCCCCCACAGTAGCAACTGTAGACAATAATACTTAGATATTATCTTTACTGCTATTTAATAAACACTCTCAAAAGGCATTTAGGATACGCAATGGGTGGCTCAGAATTTTCTTGAGGGGCCAGGAATGGTGATTGACATCTGTAATCTCAGCCCCTGAGAGGCTGAGGCTGAAAGACTGTCAAAAATTTGAAGCCAGCTTGGGTTACATAGTGAGTTCAATGCCACTATGTAGTAGCTTGGGCTTTATAGTAAGACATGGCCTCAAGCAAAAACTATCATTTTTTTATTATGGGATTTTAGGGGAGGATTATTGGATCTCAAACTGTACAATTTTAGAAGAAGGGGACAAGAGGGACAGAAAAGGAGAAAGTGTTTTTGTTTTGTTGTGTCTTAAAAGTCACACCACAGATATAAGGAGGCCAGGGTGTTCTGACCACAGTGAGACATGTAAGTGTAGGTACAGGAACACTCAGAGTGTCCGCAGTTCCCAGCCAGTGTCTCTTGCTAACCCCATCCTAGCAAAAAGCAAATTGATGACAGAATTAATTCAATGAGAGGCACTTCCGGACAGATTTTGGGGAGACCAGAAGATCTCAGAGGGACAGAGTGTCATCACTTCTCCTCCATGCCAGTTGTGTCTTGTGTCACCAGGTGTCATGGGGTGCTTCTGAAATTTACATATCAACATGTTGACCTAGTCCGACCAGTGACACCCCAGAAGTTGCCCGCGGTATCGGTTTTGTTTCTCAAGCGACAATGAACAGCCCTACCTACAGTATCGGCATCACCAGGCCACTGCAATGAAGACGTCTGTCAGCAAGGGAGGCAGCTACATGCTCTGTGTGCAGACTGACACCATTGCAGCCGGAAGCACAATTGATGTTTGCTTGGTAATATGGAGTTATGTCACAGAATCTGGGAGACAGCTGAGCTGACAGCTATAGGAAGTGCAAAGTTAAGTACTGGGGGAAAAATATGTTCCAGACAGAAACAGATGTTCTTAGATCAAATATTTCTATGAAAAATTGTTGTAAAAGAATCAACTGATAAAGTGGGGGAGGCTATTTCAGTAGCTTACATCATGGTGAGGAAGAAAGGGAAGGGGGGAGAGGAGGAGGCAAAGGGGAGGAGAGGGAGGGACGAGGAGGAGAAGGAGCAGGGAGGACAGGGAAGAAGGGAAAGGGAGAAGATATTGAGTGAAAGGGCAACAACACCTCATGAGCAGCCTGTACAGAATTCAGTCTTCCCACCCGTAGGCCAGGCTGGC
Source organism: Cricetulus griseus (assembly GCF_003668045.3). Lineage (NCBI taxonomy): Eukaryota > Metazoa > Chordata > Mammalia > Rodentia > Cricetidae > Cricetulus > Cricetulus griseus. The sequence continues at coordinate 440,150,856 of NC_048595.1, read as the reverse complement.
TCTCACATGCTGAGGCCAGGCTGGCTCTCGATGTTGGTCTGGTCTGTGTGTTTCAGGTCGGCAGAGGCAGTCACATAACTTTGTGTGACTATTTTCCTGCTTGGGCATAATAATATTGCCATCTAAGAAATAAAGCACCAGGAGAAGATAACCAAATGGACTAATGGGAAGAAAACAAGAGTGAATTTTATCTCTGGGGTGTTGAAAGTGCCAATGACTATCTAGCCCACTTGCTTATCAACACAGATGACCCCAAGAGGGTGGAAAGATTGCCTCAATCCTAACCCTCTCCATGACCAGTAGTATTTAGCTGCATGGGGAATTTTTGCAGTTTGGACAAGGATCAAGAATGAGGACCCGAACATTCAAAGCTAGGCATTCTTGCAGAATCTCGCTATTATTCTTTGGGCCTCCAGACTTCCCTGCAGTGATGGTTAGTTCTAGAATCACAATCTAGACTCACTTAGGAAGAAAGTCTCAATGAAGAGTTGTCTAGATCAGGTTGGCAGTTTTGGCAGCATTGTCCTGACTGTGTTAACTGAGGTGTGCCATTCCCTAGACAGGGGTCCTGGAGTGTGTAAGGGTGGAGAATGCGAACTGAGTGCAGGCATGCCTGTATTCATTGCTGTCTGTTCCAGATTAGAGATAATATTTGACCCACACCCTCACTCTCCTGCTGCCTCAACTTCCCCACAGTGATGGATTGTACCCTGGAACTGTGAGCTGAAACAAACCTGTTCACAGCAACAGGAAAGAAAACTAAGGTTTTCTGCATGTGACACATTCTTGAAGACCTCCCTTGCTCTCACACTTGCATGAGTGCTGTAGATTACCCCAGAAGTCCCAGAGAAGTATCTTCAGGGTCAGTTTCAATGGTATTTCTGCTGCACTACATCCTGACTCTCCCCTTTCTCTTCCTTTAAAAAGAAAAGAAAACTGCTTTTCTGGCTTCTAGAAGATGAAGCAAAGTCAAGAATCTGTGTCACTTGGTCTGTAGATCACAAGCCCCAAGGTTGCTACAGACATCTTAGCACTGAGCCCTGTGGCTGACACACTGAGCATAGAGTGAACCTGGATCTTCTGTCTCTCTCTTTCTCCCCCATCTCTCTGTCTGTCACTCTCTGTGACTCTGTCTCTCTCTGTTTCCCTCTCTCTCTCTCTCTCTCTCTCTCTCTCTCTCTCTCTCTCTCTCTCTCTCACACACGCACACACACACACACACACCACACCAGTGAGTTTCTCCCATACTTGTTTCCCTTCCCTGTGGAACAGCTTCTTAGAGCAGGAATAGAGTGACCTTTCATCTACTGAGTCTTTAATGGGCTTCCCACACATGCCCACTGCTGACTTAAGCCTTCTAGATGGACACTCACACTCACATGCAATACAGGCAGGAAGAGTTTAACATCTGCAGCTAGAATGCTCTATCAGGAAAGTCCCGATATCTTTCTGCCTGGGTTTGGGAAAGAGAGGGCCTGTGACAGAGAGGGACAACAGATTCGGGACAAGAGTTGACTTAGTGTTATAGCTTATACTCACCAGCTTACGTTGTGGCTGCGGTTTTACTTATCATTAGATGCAGGAACCAATCACGTGACTCGCCCCACCCCCCACCCTGACTGCTTTGTCTTATTTTTATCTGATGACACAGGCCCTTTCTTCTTGTGACTCCATAAACCTCCTGACTCTGGTAAAGCTCTCCAGCCAGAGCCCTTTCTACCCTGGGATGCTGCTGATCACATTCGGGGTTCTGACACCCCCTGTTTGGGTTAATAGCACAGAGATTTCCTCATGAGTCTGAGCGAGCATGAGCTGCCTCAGTCACCCTGGGTTGATTAATATCTTTCCACGGGATCCAGACATAGCTATATAGCTGCTGTCTGTGCTGCCGTTGGTCTGTGGTTTCCTTATTCTTCCAGAAAGGGAAATCAGCTCTCCTCAGCATCAAGTTATGTTTTTGTGACCCTGAATAACACCCTAAGGCCTGTCTCTAGAAGTTACAGGGCTTAGATCTCTGACATCAGATTAAGTGCTGGGCTTGCATTCTCTCTTCTTTTCAAAAGTCTAGAACAACAACATCCAAAATTTGAGCAGATTAGGGTCTCCCCTGAGCCACCAGGCCCAGGGCACCACTCACAGTTGTATGCCGTGGGTCTTCTTCATGTTGAAGGCTGCTGTCTAAGGTGGGAAAACAGACCATGCCTCTTTGGGGGAGAAGTACCCCACAGTCAAGCAGGAAGAGGGAGCTCACTAGGCTGGTCTGCCACCCACCTCAGCCCACAATGGCCAGATACAGCTCTGGTGACCTCCAAATCTCTCCTCACTCAGAAGGGACATCAGTTCCTTAATGGGCTGTAAAGTCTGCTTTCTGGTGTGTGTCAGGTTAATATCTGGCACCCCGTCTAGCAGATAAACTGGGTTTGGAAATGGTCAGGAGGGTCTCATCCTAGCCAAAGATGAGAGTTCTGTCCTGGGATTGCAACCTGACATCTGAGGGATGTTACCCTAGCTGCCTGCTTGTGACACAGAACAAATTCTGCTGGGCCCTGTCCTCAAATTCCTGCCATCCAAAGCACCTACTATGTCACATTGTGTGTCCTCAATGTTGGTTCCCAGATGCTGGGAGCAAGGTTCATCCTTTCTACTCTGACAGAATTGTCATGGAGGGGGTGTCCTGAAACTGATTTTGAAGGTCACATTTGCAATGTCCTGTTTGGTTGCATGATATAATAGTCAGTCAGAAATGGCTTACACTTTGAAAAACCCCTTTCAAAGGCCATTTTCTTGATCTTATTAGTTATCTTCATGTGGTAAAGGGGATTTTCAACTAAGACCAGAGAGTCTGTCACTTTCTTGAAATCAACTAGCAGGCTAGTCGTGGAGTCTGACCAAAGTCTGGGTTCTACTTCAGGTTCTCGTTATCTTCTCTGCCTCCTCTAGTGGCTAATTAACACTCCCCAGAGCTACTGTTTATGTTAGAAAGAAAGGTGACAGGAGCAAGTCATAGGACAGAGAGAACAGTTTCTGTTACATCTATCTTCCTGTCCTGACTTTGCAAAGGACTATGAAAGGGATGTCCTTAGAAATGGCTGACAGAAATTCTCCAAGTGTGTTCCCCAGGCATCAGCTTCAGCTACTACTACTACTACTACTACTACTACTACACACACACACACACACACACACACACACACACCAACTCAGAAACTCAGAGTGGGTCCAGCCACCTGTGTGTCTATCAGCCGTGGGGGTGATTCTGATGCACAGTTACATTTGCACGCTGCTGGTCTAAGCTACCTGGGGGTCATCAGCATCTCTGGGCCATCCTGGCACTAATCAGGAGGAGCAAAGGACACTAGACTGTCTTTCTAAACTGGGATTCAGGGGCTGTAAAAGGGAGGCATTCAAAGGCTGGGAGTCTGTTTGTGAGAAGCTTTGCAGCAGAGACAAATGGGACAGGTGGGATGTCAGTCTCAACAGCAGAGTCCCTGGCATGTGGGTCTTTCCCCGCTGCAACCCATCTTCAGTGTGGGATGTGCCTCAAACAGAAACTGTGAGGAGATTGCCCTGAAAATCACAGTCATAAGATAAACTGCTGCAGAGGGCTTTGTCTTCCAAGATAGATTTCACAGAAACATTCGGTTTACTGTCTCGATGGAAACCTCAGCTGGGGCTCAAGCACAGGCACGCATTGCTGACTTCCTTGTCCTGTTTATAGAGAGAAATTTCCCATAAACCTACCCACAACTGCTTGGATTCCCTGTCCTAAGCAAATTCAAATCCAACCAAAGCTCAGCGGGCAGCTTCTGTCATCCATGGCACCCTCCAGCAGCTGACACCTGGTACTCAAGGGGGAACTGAGCATCTCTCAGATGCAGGGTTGAGGACCGCATCTTTCCACACTGTGGAGGGATGAAGGGGTTATAGGAGAAGCTTCCAGCACCAAAGACAAGTGTGGCATGGAGGAAAGGTTCATGGGAGGAAAATGAGCAAAAGGAAAGGAAAGGCTGGGCATGGTAGAGGCAGGAGGTGGAGGCAGGGGCATAACTGTAAGTTAGAGGCCATTCTGAGCTACATAGCAAAATCCAGATGAGAACTGGGGACTACATAGTCTCTCTCTCTCTCTCTCTCTCTCTCTCTCTCTCTGTCTCTCTCTCTCACACACACACACACACACACACACACACACAAAGCAGACACATAGAAATTTGTGATCTATGATTTAAACCCAATTTCAAGTCAGCAAAATTCCTGGCATGCTCAGGGGCTGGCCCTGTGGTTGCAGAGGTTGCTGGGCTGTTGGGCAGTATCATTTCTTTGTTCTCTCTGCACCCACTATCACAGGAAAGGAGGAGAAGGGCTTCAGACACTTGGGGAGTAAAATATGACTGGCAGCTGTCGGTTACAGCATCTGCATTTGTGCCTGCATGCACATTGCATGTCTGTGTACCCTAGAGCATGTGTGTCTCTGTAATGGAGGCAGTGTTAGCTTATATTGATATGGGTGTGTCTATGCATGTGTACAGGCATGTCTGCCTGTACCTGAGTGTGTCCGCATGTGTCTTCCTGTGTGTCTGTTATCTGTAAGGTGTCTGGCTTTAATGTGTGCATGTACATTAAGAGGGTGCATGTCTGCTCATATTCATATTTGTGTATAAGCATGTGCATATGTGGTTCAAGAGGGCAGGGAGCCTAGGCTTGTAGGGTGGGGCAGAAGCAAAGAGAGAGCGGTGGGAAGGATCATTGGTCAGTAAGCTGGTGTCAGAGGAGAGCCTCACAGGGGCACCTCCTCAGGAGACAGCCCCATGCTCCAAAATAAAAACGTCTCTGGATACTTACTGTGATGGAAACCAGAGACTGACATTACTGTCCTGTGGCCAGCTGGACTTTCTCCTCCTGCAGAAGTGAGAAGAGGTACCGTTCATTGACCTGACCCTGCACAGTTATATCCCACCCGTTCACATCAGCATGCAGCCTCCAGACTTCCCCTTCCCTCCATAGCCTGACCTCTGCCTGTGTGAGCCAAACGCCCTGCCCACAGCACCTTGGAATGTGCAGAGCCTCCAGTTCACTGTCTGTGGCCTCTAGGCTTTAAAGCAGAAGGCTGGTCAAAAAGCTGGAAGCTATCTGGAGTGGCAGCAAAGTTGCTGGTTATCACTTCTCTGTCAGGGACAGAGAGAAACTGAAACACATGGGTGGGATTAACTTCCAACAGGCAGAGAGCAAAGGAATGGCAGCCACTCCCCATCCACATGTCACTCAAAGTCCCAGTGCTGCCATCTTTCCCACTTTAAAGTCTGAGGCAAGACTGGCTTCAGAGGCAGGTGGCAGAGTAGACTCTAGGAGCTCAGGGCTTCCAGATATTAGTCATTAAGAAAATGGGGACCACAGTCCCCCAACCACGGGAAATATATGTTGCCAAGAACTTGACGGAGAACCAGCCAGATGGCTCAGTGGGTAAGAGTGCTTGCTGCCAAGTGGGACGATCTGAGTTCAGTCCCAAGGACTCACAAGGTGAAAGGAGGGGCCCCAACTCCCTCAAGTTGCCCTCTGACCTTCACAAGTACACTGCGGCACCCATACCTCCACAATAAATAAATGTAAACAAAAATTTTTAATTTAATTTTTTTTAAAGACACAACTTGATTGACCTTGGATTTTTCCACAGGGCAGCCAACAGAAACATAGGGCAACTGACCTGACTTTCAGGAGTCCCAAGCAGAGGCTAAGCTGAGCCCCCCAAAGGTTGTGAGCTAACAAATGGTTTCTTTCTCATATCAGCAGATTCGTGGTCATTTGTCACATAGCCATGACAAACTAATGTCCTTGAAAGAGAAAGAATCTGGACTGGTTACTGAGTCTGTGTTTACACCTGGTCCCATGTACTAGATGGACATTGTTTACAATGGGCTGGGGAGAAGCTTGGCGGATAAAGTACTTGCTTGGGACCCACACACAAGGGCTGGATGCATTCTTGTAATCTCAGCCCTTGGAAGGTAGAGACAGGAGGATCACTGTAGTTTCTAGCCTGCCAGCCCAGCCAAGTCTGAGAGTTTCATGCTAATATGAGGCCTCTGTCTCAAAGAAAGTGGATGGTGTTCTTGAAAATGGCACTCTGGATTGTCCTCTGGCCTTCACATACACACAGACATGCTTTCTCTCCCCTCTCTCTCTCTCTCTCTCTCTCTCTCTCTCTCTCTCTCTCTCTCTTTCTTGTACACACTGGTACACACATACACAGGCATATCCATATACACAGACACACATACATAATCACGCAGGCACATATATATAGTTAGGCACACACATACACACAGGTAACACTCATGCACACAAGCACATACATACACAAAAGTACATACTCAGGAACACACAGGCATACACATGCACACAGGCACACACATGCACACAGGTGCACACACACAGGCCTATCCACATGCTCAAGCACACACATACATTAAGGCACACAAGCATATTTGCAAATAAAGTCATTTAAATGATCATATCTTAACTGGCATTGAGTATTATCATGGCATTTGAATAACTGACAAGTGAAAACGTTACTTCATTGTGTTTTAATTTGCATTCCTTTGGCTTTCTTGGAGAAACACCCCTTTTCATATTATTTTCAGCATAGCAACCCAGCAGGCCCTGGGAGCATGCTGACTATTAGCCTTACAGATGATTTCTGTTTCTATAGATGCCCCAACACATTAGATACTATATAAATATTTGCCCAATGAATTCCTGAATTAATAAATAATGAGTGAATTAGTCAGTCTTCCAAACCATGTAGGGACTTGGGCTATAAGGGAGCTCAGCACCAGGTAACAGAACCATGCTGCAGAAAGGCCTGAGCAATGCCAGCGCAGGGCAGCAGATGTCACCTGACATTCAAGTGTCCTCTGCCATGTCATCCAGGAGGGAGGTGGCTCTTGGCACCTTTCAAGGCAGGTCAAGAGCAGGTTGGAAGTCACTGAGAATCAGAGTTCTGCCTTGCTGGTGTGGCCTAAGGATGAATGACTGAGAACTAGAAACACATGGCTATTTTAAGGCAATGTCATCAGGTCATCAGAGATGGAAGATCAAGTCCTAGTTTTGGGTCTTTGAAAACAAATTTATTTTTTTACAAAAAGGTTCATGCTGGGGTAATGACTCAGTGGTTAAGAATGGGTAACCCCAACTTTAACTGGGGTGGAGACAGGAGCATGGCTAGGACTTTCTGGCTTCTAGCCTTCCTGAGAAGACGCAAGACTCAGTTTCAGAGAAAGACCCTGTCTCAAAAGGCATAGACAGAGACTGCAAGAGGGACACCAGACACCTCTCTGGCCTCTGTGTGTGTGCATTGTCTTGTGTAACACCCCCCCCATACACATACACACACACACACACACACACACACACACACACACACACACACACACACACACAAATGAATGAATCTTTGTTTCAGAAAATTTACTTGTTTAGATACTATTATCTTTTTTGTAAAGATTTATTTTTATTTTATATGTAGTTGCATTTTGCCTAAATATATCTATATGTGCCATGTGCATGTCTGGGCACACAAGGACAGAAGGGTCAGATGCCCTAGAACTAGAGTTACAAATGGTTATGAGTCACCACTAGGAACTGAACCCAGATCCTTTGCAAGAACAGCAAGCGTTCTTAACAACTGAGCCATCCATCCAGTCCCAGATACTGTTGTCTTTTTTTTTAGACCTTTAATTTTATTTATTATGTATACATTGTTCTGCCTGCATGTCAGAAGAGGGCACCAGTTCTCATTGTAGATGGTTGTGAGCCACCATGTGGTTGCTGGGAACTGAACTCAGGACCTCTGGAAGAGCAGTCAGTGCTCTTAACCTCTGAGCCATCTCTCCAGCCCCAATACTGTTGTCTTAAAAGGAGTATCTTTTCCTGTTTAAAAGGCTTCTACCAGTTTAGAAGTTTTCTGTTTTGTTTTTAAAGACAAAATGATTCTTTTTCTCTTGATAAAGGGATTCTTGAAGCCCTCAAGATAATGAACTTTGATTTGTAGACATGCTACAGAAAGGAAAAGTAGACAAAGTAAACGTGCTGTCTACAGCATGGTTTACTTTTGCTTAACAAGGTACCTTGCATATATTGTTCTAGATACAACTTGCAGATCAGGAGACCAGGATCTTCGATCTTAAGGTAGGGGGTATTACTGGCATCTTCTGAGAATTCTCAAAGGCTTCATTGGCACCAGAGAGTCTGACACAGCATTTTCAAGTCTTTTTGTTTGAAGTAGGTCGAGCCTGGCACGTGCTAGTACTCATGCCCTGCCCCCCCCCCCCTTTTTGACACTGTAATTGTTTTATGACTCTGTGATACCTTTCTATGAAATCGCCTCTGAATGCCAAATATCTTCCTGTCCAGAGTCCCTAAATCAATGACTTACACAAGCCTTGCAGCTGATCCTGGGAGATTAGGAGGCTTTAGTAAATCAAAGCACAGATTAAAGCCCGGGTTCGCTTTGACCCCGCTTATCTGCTGTTTGTCTGAGCCTTGAACATCAGAGGCTCTCGGGGCTCCTTGTGGATCAGTTTGCTTCTCTGACCTCATCGCGGGTATGTGTGTTTGTATCTCTGTGTGGGCCTGGTGAAAAATGTAGCGTTGATTCTCATTTACCCTTGGCTGTGGAAGGGCTCATCCCTCCAGAGACTCGAAAGCTAGCCCCTATCAGGCAATGTCTACGTCAGACTCCAGGGAGGTGGAAGGATGCACCCTATGATTGTAGACCTGGTCCTCTGCAGACTCCACCCACAGAGGGAGGGCCAAGGTGCGCGGCCTGTGGTAGGGGACAGGGAAAAGAGATGGAAGACTCCTTGGGAAGTGCTAGTTGCCAACAATTTGTCAACTAAACATTAAAGTCTGGGTTTTTGTTAACCCTCTTGTGGGAGATGAAGAGGGCCAGTGTGTAGGAGCAGGGACAAGGATCGATAACTCTCCAGGGAGCCCTACTTAGAGATGAACGCACTTTGTTGTCTTTGACGCCAGTGGCCTGTGTCGTCTGAGACTTTGGAGGACGACAGTAAGCTTTCACATACTGATTGCTGTGAGCAGGACAATACCGGTGCGGCCTCGGAGAAGCAGGAGCCGGGGCGGGGCTAGTTGCACAGGGCTTCATCGGAGGGAATGCTTGCACAGGTTATGAGGGGAGGCTATGTGTGGGTAGAGAAAGCCTCAGAATTAAGGAAGCTTGGCTCATGTGGAAGGAGCGGGAAGAAGGAAAGAGTTGAGAGGAAGAATCTCCGAATCTTGGCTGGGGGTGGAGTGGAGGTCACAGTCCGGGCAAAGGTGCCCAAGGACTGTGACATTGAGCAGGCACATCCATCTAGCTGCAGTTTTCGTCATTAGTTGAATGCAGTCAAGAGAGGTCGAAACTTTCTGGTAAACAGCTGGAAGGAGCCAACATTTCTGCATTAGGAGGTGTCTTTCTGTCTGGCAGGCTCTTCCTGAATGGTCTAACCTGTGGCAAGTTCTCCTGAAGGAGGAGATCTGCGCATTGCCTTGGGGGCTTTTGTGTTGACTAATTGGGCAGAAGTCACTACTACCAGCGCAGTAGCGGCAGTTTCCCTGGCTGAGGGGGACGCAGAGTTGGCAGACTGCACACCACCCTGGTGGTGACTGTAGTTGAAAAGCTGCTGTGGCCATTTTCACAACGAAGCCATGAAGGGAAAAGAGATAGGCTAGCAGACTATTAGAATGGGCAGAGTTCCTTTGTATGAGAAAGCAGGGCTGTGCCCTGCTCTAAGTTACCCTGTATGGTATAAAACAGTGGCTTCAAGCTGTCTTGCCCTGAGTGAATCCAATTTGCAAGCAGCTTTTGGTCCTGCGCCTCTTTAAGTATGTAGGCATCACCATGGGCGTATAAGCTGTTGAATAACTTTATTCAGAATTAAAGCGGTACTGCCTAGAAACTTATTAAACTAGATTGGGTACACCCAGAAACATGGGTGTATTAAAACCATTCCAGAAAAACCATGTATTAAATGAGCGGGCACACCAGATGACAAAGTGCACAGCATCCTTGCCAGGACCCTATAAAGAGGATGCTTAACAGGATAACGACTCAGCCCACTACCCCGACCACTGGGTGTGTGAGCCAACTGACCCATAAGCAGAGAACTCCCTACTGTCTCCAGGGCTTTAGCCCCCAGTCCTGAGCTTAAAGTATATGGTCCTATGCACTTCTGGGCCTTAGCTCTCTGGGCTTGGCTCAACCCTCTGACCTTTCATTCTGAGCTCAGCAATCTGCAGCCGTCAACAGATCTCCAGCTGGGCTTATTAATATCTCATCTACCCGACATCAGTGACTCTGCCTCTCTGACTCCATTGAGGGCCCATTGAACTCTAATGGCCTCTTTAACCCTTTCTTCCCATCTTCTAACCTACATATATACACATTTGTAGATACCATTACTGTGTGAGCTCTTATGTGTGACCTGAGAGTTAATATTAGTAACTGAGATTAGAATAAAAGGCTTTGTGATTGCCCATGGCCATCCATCAAGGGAAATTGGGAATACATGGGAAAGCACTGCAAGTGAAATCCAGGTAGCTTGTGGATTTGTTATTCAACCCATTCTGGTGTTAGGGAAAGAGTCAAACATGCTGTGGATGTTTCAAGACAGTGTGATTAACAAACTTTCAGGAGTTGGAACCCAGAGATAATCTCCAAATAGAATATACAAAGCCCTCCACACTCTGTCAGAAGGTCCCTAGGAACAAATAGCTCTGCTAGATCCAGAATGTGCAGGAAATCTCACGCATCCAAGACCCCATAAAATGCTTCAATATGGATCAGTGGATAAAGGCCCTTGCTGTGAGACCTGAGGTCTAGACTTAGGACACACATGTAGGGTGAGGGACAGACTCTAACTGGTTGTTCTCTGACTTTCACACTTGCACCCTGGTAGCCCCCTCCCTTATAAATGAATGTTTAAAAAAAGCTCTGATTTTTCTGTTTCAAAGACAGGAGATGTTTAGGACAGAATGCTTCCCTTATTTCCCTCAGGCTTGCACTTTATTAAAAAGTATCATTTCTATAATAGAGAACAGAAAGAATGGAGAACTGGGGACCTGAGTCACCATCCTTCCAGGAAGAGACCATAGGTCAACTTGTCTTAAAAAAAAAAAAAGACAGTTTTTATCTTTGTTTTTTGAGGAGAGGAGAGAAGAGGAGAGGAGAGAGGTGCTTACAGATTTTTCTTTGGGCTGCCAGCTCACAAAAAATGATGCAGAGACTTATTATTAATTATGAAAGTTCAGCCTATAACTTAGGCTTGTCCCACTAGCTCCTGTAACTGAAAACAACAGATTTATATTAATCTACATTTTGTCTGATGGCTTTTTGCCTCTCTTGCATCTTGCACCTCCTCTTTCCTCTCCTTGTCCTCTGGTGTCTTTCCCACACCTAGACTCATCTCCCCTTCTCCTGCATGTCTTGCTCCCTCTGCATCTGGCTGGCAACTCCACCTTTCACCTTCCCAGAGCCCTCTGTCCCCAGAAGTCTGGCCTACCCTCTTCCTGCCTAGCCAATGGCCGTTCAGCTCTTTGTTAAACCAATCACAGTTGCTGTGGAATAATGGTTGAAGATGTGTTACATTTGTTTATGTTGTGGAGTTATTTGTTTAATGATGCAAAGATGTGTTATTTTCTTTTATGTTGCATTTGTTTACCTTTGTGAAGCTGTGTTATTGTGCCTGATTGGCCTAATAAAGGGATGAACAGCAGCAGCTAGGCAGGGAAGAAAAATAGTTGGGGCTGGCAGGTAGAGAGAATAAATGAGAAAAAGAAGAAGAGAGAAGAATGAGGACCCAGAAAAGGAGACGGAGAATGCCAGGGGCCAGTCACACAGCCACACAGTCAGCTGTGAAGTAAGAAATAAAGAAAGGTATATAGAATAGAGAAAGATAAAAGCCCAGAGGCAAAAGGTATATGGGATAATTTAAGTTAAGAAAAGCTGCCTAGAAATAAGAAAGCTAAGGCCAGGCATTCATAACTAAGAAAAAGTCTCCTTGTGCTTATTTGGGACCTGGGTGATGATGGCCCCCTTAGAGCAAAGAGAAAAAATAAAAAAACACAGTGACACACATCTTCACAAAGTGTAAAGGATTATTCTGCAACAGAGAGGAGATGGGGAGGAGAAGGAAGAGAGAGAGAGAGAGAGAGAGAGAGAGAGAGAGAGAGAGAGAGAGAATAATGCCTGATCTCTGGTTGAAATAAAGACATCTTTAGTTTGAAGCCAATAGAAGCATTAAAATGAGAAAGATACATGGGTGTAAGTTCAAATGCATGCACACACACACAAATCACAGGCAGGAAGAATCATTTCTCTAATAAATAGGGCAGTACATGTGATTAAGAAAGGATTGAAACCATTGACTGTTCATAGGACACAATAAAGATAAAAGGTCAACAACATCTCATTAATTAACAAGCAAGAAAATTAGCAAATGTAAAAGGAGGAACGACAACACAGGCTCTGACAGGAGTCAAAGAAAGTGAAGGGAAAAGACCTTTGGCTTTGATGTGGTGACAGATATGGCACCCACAGTGGGCAGTGGAGTTGAGCTGAGTCTGCCACACATTTGTATTCCATATGGGAGAGTAAGGTCTCACGACCTTTTTGGAAATCAATGCAATAATTTGTGCTAGAAGCTTGATTCATTTTAATATATTTTAAATGGAAAAAAACCCACAAGGGTTTACAAAGTGTGTGTGTGTGTGTGTGTGTGTGTGTGTGTGTGTGTGTACTGAGGAAAATAATGGAAATAAGCTCAATCCTTAACAGTGGTTACATTTTGGTGATTTGGTGTTCTCTCTCCTTTTTAGTCTTTTGTAATTGAAAAAGTTTTATTTGAATGACTATTATCTGAGCCAAAAGATTGAATAAAACATGCGGACAACCCTCAGTACCTTCTCTGCCCCACCCTAAAGGATCACAGTTGGCACATTATAATGGTACAATGTGTATTAAGATGCAAACAAGACTGAAATAGACAGGTCTGCTCATAGCTAGGAGAGCAAGTGTACATTAAATGGATCGATACATAACCATTCGGGCATCTCCCAGTACATGGAGGCTCTGCTAAGTGAGATTTTCTCTGTTTCATTTGACAGAGATTGGGTTTAGACAAAAAGGTTAATAACGAGTGGGACTTTTGCAGACAGACTCTGGAGGACTCTTTCAAAGCGGGTCAGGGAGCCAGGGAGAAGAAGGAGATGATGGGGAGCTGGGGCAGCAAAGGGACAGAATGGCTCCTGGACAGAAGCGGGCAGAATGACAGAAATGTGGGGGAGGTTCTGAGCATGATGAGATGTGTCTGGAAGGCTCTGATGAGCCACACAGAAAACTCGCTGCAGAGGATGCCTCTAGGAGGTCTGTAGTGCCCTTCTGGGAGGCAAAGGTTCTCAAACGAGAGCAAGCACGATGAAACGAAGTGGTAGGGGCAGATTGGAATGCTGGCTCCCCCGGGGGACTCTTCTGTTCCCGCCCAGTTTCCTAACAGCCAGAAAACTAATTGGCCAATGGTTACATATAAATATTTATTAGATGAATGAATTGATATAAAGACATAAGAAATTTATAACCCAATGTTGGCAGGAGCCAGTGAGCGCTCAGAGGAGGGAGAAAATGGAGGCTGTGAGAAAGACCATGTCGGAGCTGGATAAGACGGCGTGGTGGATAAGGTACTCTATACATGAGTTAGGAGATGGCAGTTTAGATCCCCAGAACGCACAGAAACACTGGATACAGCATGGTTTGTCTGTGATGCCAGTGCTTTGCTGGAGGAATGGGAGCTGGAGATGAATCTCTGGAAGCTTTGGGCCAGCTAGCCTGGCACACACAGTGGTGAGTTAGCCTGGCACACACAGTAGTGACAAGAGACCTTTCCCAAAACAAGATAGAAAGTAGGGACAGATACCTTAGGTTGTCCTCTGATGTCCACTTAGAGCCTTGTCACACTCACATATGAATATTCACACATACATGCAAACACACACAAACACACACACACACACACACACACACACTCTAAAAGGCACATTTGTGGTGGTTTGAATGACAATGGTCCCCAAAGTCTCATATATTTGAATCCATGATTACCAGTTGGTGGAACTGTTTGGGAAGGATTAGGAGGTGTGGCCTTGTTGGAGGAGGTGTGTCACCGAGGGTAGGCTTTAATGTTTCAAAAGCCTATGCCATTCCTAGTTAGCTGTCTCTGCCTTGTGCTTGTGGGATCAGGTAAGTAGCTCTCAGCTGCTGCTCCAGAGCCATGCTCGCCTGCCTGCTGCCATGCTCCCTGAAGGGGATTCCTGCACAAGGTGGGCTCCCTTGCAGATGCTGGATTAGGCACAAATCACACACAAACACCTGTTTTCACAGAGAGATCCATTATTAAGCAGGGAAGAAGGGTTGCAGGGCCTGCTTTATGACTCAGGCAGAAAAAGAGCAGCAAATGACCATGCAGGTGCAATTTTTAAGAGCAAAAGAAGGGGAGGTCTGTGTTAGAATGGGCTTGGATGCAGTGGGAAAGGAGATAGGGAATAAGGGAGAGGGGCAGGGGTATCTGTCCTGGGGAGACGAAGGACTGCCTCTGCATGGAGGGGAGACAGGCATGGCACATGGGAAAATGGCAGTTTATAAGGGCAAACCCCACATTAGGATGAGGCCTTTAATTTTAATTAGGTGAGCCAAGCGGGGACCTTGGTAGTCAGCCTCAGGAGGAGGAAGTGGCCAAATAAGGGACTAGACCTCTGTGACTAGCTTTAGGAATGTAATCCAATGGTTTTGAGCAAGGCAGAGGGAATGGGAGAAGGGCAAGGCCTGCCACATGCTAGAGTCCCTTCACTCCCCACCATGATGGTCATAAATGCTAACTCTCTGGAGTCATGAGTCCCAAGTTAAATGCCCTCTTTTGTAACTTGCATTGGCCATTTTATCACAGCCATTGAAAAGTAGCGAAGACAACAGTAATTCCCAACAAGAGTCTATCTTAGCTGGTACGTTCATCTAACACTGCCTTACAAATGCCTAGACATTTCTATCTTGTGGTAATTTGAGTTGCAATTCTATAGGCCATCAAAACACTCTCAAGGGCAAGGGCCATGATAATATTTTTGTTTTGTTAAATTATATTTATTTATTGGTGTTTTTTTGTTTTTTTATTTTGTTTTGTTGTTTTTGAGACAATGAAGCCAATAGCCCTACTGTGCTACAGGCACATACTGTGCAACAATTTTTTTTCTGAGACTGAAACTTTATTATCAAAAGGGAAGCTCCTTAAGCAGGAAGGTAAGCAAGTCAAAATAGATTCAGGAAGTTCCTGAAACTGACCAGATTCACTAGGCCCCTCCCTACCAAAGTAAACAATAAAAGAGAGTCCCTTTCAGACAAGAGGATGTTGAACAGCAAAGAAGACTCTGGGCCCAGACCAGCTGCCTGGAAGAAGCAGAAAGCTTCTGCGTGGAAGAGGTTTAGACCAAAGGAGTCACTCGTAAAGGACTGTTGAGCTGCCTGTAGACTGTGCAGTGTGCTCCAGGTTCCCAGTTGGTGGAACTGTTTGGGAAGGATTAGGAGGTGTGGCCTTGTTGGAGGAGGTGTGTCACTGTGTCCCTCCAGGGAAAGTTTTGTTACAATGGTAGCCAAGGCTGGCTTGGAGCTCCTGATCCTCCACCCTCAGCCTTCAAGGGCAGGGGTTACAGGCTTGTAGTACCACATATGTGTGGGCATGTTCATTACATGGATGTAAACTCCTTGCTGGGTATTTTCTCTCTGTTTAATTGTCCTAAGACAAACTTTAATTTAACTTGAGATTTTTTTCAAGATACATAATTTAGAATGTAACTTTAGAATCTGGACCAGACTGTTGCTCAGGCCACAATACCTGCATCAGCCCTTCCCTTCTCCCATACACACCTGACTTAGACATTGTGAGTCCCCAGCTTACATATTTCCAGGTGCCTAGATTTCTCACCCTGGGAAGTACGTCTATATCAAAGGAGGTATTGGTGGCCATACATCCTGCTTCTTAACCCTTCCTCACCTCTTGCCTGGAGATCAGAGAGCCTAGCTACAGCTGTGAAACTATGCCCTTCCCCAGAGTTATATGGAGAGAACCACCAGTCTTCAACCCCTACCTCCAACCTGATCCTGACTCATGGGCTCCCAATTCCTCTCTAAAGAACCACAACCAGCCAGGCTACGGTGGCACACACCTTTAATCCCAGCACTTGGGAGGCAGAGGCAGGCAGATCTCTGTGAGTTCGAGACCAGCCTGGTCTACAAGAGCTAGTTCCAGGACAGCCTCCAAAGCCACAGGGAAACCCTGTCTTGAAAAAACCAAACAAACAAACAAAAACCACAACCAGGCAGTCAGTCTAACCTGGTGCTGGGGTATTGACACTTCAGAGTACCTGCTATGTTGTTGTCTGTCTATGCGTGGTGCTAATTTTTCTAATAAGCTCCTCACACCCAATAATCTGTCTTAGTGTCTCTATTGATCAGGCACCTGAGAGCTCTCATACACATGCCTGGTATTTTCTATATCTCAATAAGGGTTCTTCAATTCTTCAAAAACAGAATCATTGTATCAACACCCCTTTCCTGGGGGTGAAGTTAAACAACAGCTTTTATTGGAGGAATTATTATTGGAGGAAGCCAAGTGTGAGGATGTGGACCTCTCTGCTTTTTCTTCCAACACTGTGCTAGTCTACAGTGGTTGCAAAGGGCTTGAAGTAAGGATCCAACCTTCCTCCGTCAGTATCTCCCCCACTATAACGCTGAAAGAGAACCTTGGGTTTGGACATAAGCCCTGGGGGATGGCCAGCTACCTGTACTTTCTTTCTAAAAGACTCCAGAAGAGGTCATTCTCATTGTCTCACTATGTCATCATTGTAGCTTGCCTTTTTCCTGGTGTAGCTTCAGAGCAAATACATCTCTTATTTATGGCATCCAAACTGTAAGATTGTCGCCATGGTTATTCTTGCGGTATCTCTTAGTTTTTATCTCTCTCTGAAGATGTGCTGTTCTCTGCCTGGAGAAGGTTTGCTCTCAATTCAAAAGAGCAACATGAATCCTTTCAGAGAGCTTTTACCCAGCTTGATGCTGACTACCGTCATTTGCCTCCTTTACACCCCATGAAGAATTCTTGGCTATCAGTATGATCTCCAGTGATTGTTGAAAACTGTAAATGTAACCCTGGCTATGCAGATGGTAGAGACAGTTCACTTGGGATCTGGGTAGGGATGGCAGGAGGGGAGGCCGGGGACGTGGTTGAGCAGGGAAGTTTCATCAGGGTGTTTGCTTCCTTCTCCCTCTCCGCTCACTGATGCTGCTACAGAGTCTCCAGCAGAAGGTATCCTTTAGTATGCACAGGTGGTCACGGGGCCCCAGGGGTTCCCTAAGCTCCATTACAAGACCCCTTCCCCAGAGGCCACATAGCCAAGTGTAGAGAGACAATGACAGTGTACTGTTGAAGCAAGAGGTAGATGAAAGATGTCTTGGGAGGTGAGAGTCTGGACAAAGCCAGGGTATACGATTGGGGACCAAATTCTCTAAGAGGACAGTGTAGAGGTAATTTCCTTCTATACTGTCCCATGTAGCCACAGATGCCTTGACAGATTGTGAACTTATGGTGCATAATTGTTGCATGTAAACTCTGCAGCAACAGTGGCGAGAGTGGTAGGTTCTGTTGTCCAATGGACAGCATATGTTAAAAGACTAAATTAAAACGTGGACGGAAGGCCCGGCAGTCTGAAGCCTGACCTGCCTCACAGCGCCCTCTCCTGGCCATACTGGAACAGCCCATTCTCAGGCTCAGCCGTCAGAGGTAGGGACTGCTACTGAGGTTGCTGGGTAGACCCAAGGGGAGAAGGCAAGGCAGGTGTAGGCACTTGGCTTAGGGAATGGGGTGGAGGGTGGCAAGGCAAAGGGGAAACAGAAGCTTCTAAAAATAGATCCTGACCTTGGAGACAGCATTGTGTGTCTGAACCTGCATGTAGTTAGTGCCTGTCATCTAACAAGAAGGACCATTCTGCACAGCAGCCTCCGGCAGCATCTCCTGGTTTCCGTCATCCTCCTTGGCAGTGAAAACAGCAGACCTGGACTAGCAGCCAAGTCTTCGGTGTCTGCTCAGGTCTTTCTCAATCCTGAATTAACTGTTGGTCACTATGAATTTTCTTTTTATTAAAGTATCCTGCTTTCTTATCATGTGGAGAATGTAGAGAAATATAATTGCTAAATTGATTGGTGTGTGAAACCCCAGTGTCCTCTTACCTTATCACCCCAGCTCTGGGGTTGCTAGAATGGTACTGTCATGCCAGGCTATTACCTGGATGCTGGGGCTCTGAGCTCAGATCTTCATGGTTGTATCCTCTTGAGCCGTGTCCCCAGCCCCTTGCTGTTGTTTTCATGTGCATCAATTTCATTACTAGAGTGGCTGAGCATCATGTGTGTTTATGGCTGAAGACCCTGAAGGGCCTGCATTGGATCTGCAGTTTCCTTTTTTTACCTGTAGAAACTGCAGCACCAAAAAAATGAGACCAGAGAGGACCAACAGGGTCAAATATTAGGACAAAGATGAAGGTGGACACAGGCTCACTTGAGAACCAGATGGACCTTTGAGTAGTGTTAGGACTCAAAAACATCCCTATCTCATCCCAGACCGGGTCCCAGAAGGGGCTGCAGGAAGATCCCCAAGAAGGGCTCTGTTGCAAAAGAGGCGCCTCTGCTGTGCCTGTCAACTACCTAAGCTTTTCTTCTGTTGCTGCTAAATGTGCTTATACTCTGCTCTCAGGATCGGCTTGCCAGTGTGATCCACCAAGGGCTCTTTGTCTTTTCTCAGCCAGGCTTACAACATTTTCCAAAAACTGTTTCCAAGAAGTGATTGGCAATAGTTACTGGCATCTTTGACTCCATAGTGTTTAAGATCCCCTTGGGTCTCCCTGTTGAGCCCTGCACCTTGTGAAACCCTCTCAGGGCAGCTCCTATGTGAGGAAGGAACCTTGTCTACACAGAGACAATGGCCAGTTGCCAAGAACACAAGTGATGTAGGGTCAGGGTGCTGTGACTCTGACCACCGCCTCTAAGGCCAGGTTACCCTGGAGTCAAGAACTGTGTCTCAGGGGCTCACATTCCAAGCTGAGCATTTGGGAAATGAGAGCATTTATTTGGGTTTCTAACTGCTATGCCGGGAAGTGTGCTTGCAGTTGCTGATAAGGGCTTTGCAGCAGATTCCAATTTAGGAATGATGAAAAAAGCTCCGGGGAGGCTGGGACTCATCTTAACACTGCTTGAGAGACATCAAAGGCCACCCAGATTTATCAGTCTGCCTGGAGGCACAGCTGTTCCCAGTCAGTTTCTCACGCTTGATGCTGTTGGTGGCCCTTTCTCCTCCCCATTCTGCTTTGTTTACTCAGTTTTAAAAGTAAGTTGCATTGCCGAAACATTAAAAACAGTAGCCATTGGGCCAGCTTACCAGTTGAAGGTGTCTGCTGCCAAGCCTAATGACTTGAGTTCGATTCCTACAACCTACATGGTAGGAGAAAACTGACATCTACTAGTCCTCCCCTGACCTTTCACAAATGTGTTCACACACACACACACACACACACACACACACACACAGAGAGAGAGAGAGAGAGAGAGAGAGAGAGAGAGAGAGAGAGAGAGAGAGATCTTAAAGAAAAAAACAGTCATTTGTTTTAAAAATAGTTAATGTCCAACTATTATCCACCAATCTTCTAAATAACAATACTTGCATACTACTAGCCACTCTAGTCGGGTGTGGCGACGCAGACCGATAATTCCCATAGTCTCAGCGTTTGATAGGCTGCGGCATAAGGAATCAGTTAGACAAATTTGAGAGCCTGGAGTTTGTAGTAAGACTCTGTCTAAAACAAACAAAAGAAGTCGTGAGCAACTGGACTGTTACTGAAATTGTTGCTATTTAAATAACAGTGAGTACCACCATTTGTGAGTGTTTCAGGAGTGTAGCTCAGCTCCATGAATCCTGACAGAGTTCCGTGTTATTTTTATTGCTGGTGTCCAGGTGAGGAAACTGGACAAAGGCAAGTTACTAAGTTGTTTAAAGCACATGATTTGCACACGCCCCAGAGGAATCCCTGCTGTCCTTAGACCGAAGCCAGCTTGTCATCGCTCTGCCCTGTTGGGAGAACTCAAGCCCACAGTAACGCTCTTTGCTTAAATAAACACGTACAGACATAAAGAAAGGCTCTGAGTCCTGAGGGTTCTCCAGAGTTCCGGACCTTGATGGGAACTCAACCCAAAGGAGGACTTCAGAAGGCCACGGTCCGTGTGTCTCCCCAACCCTTTCCAGAGGACAGTGCCTATATTGTCACTTTTCCTTTCCTTTGCTATTCTAAGCCAATGTATATGCAGGCCTATCCTCGGATGCTCTGGGAATCTGCATTCTCTCCCACTGGCATTGCTAAGCTGAGGCAGACAACAGATGTCGCTGGTGGTGGATCTTCTCCAGCAGTCAGTGTTCCTCTGCCTGCCCAGAGAAGCCAAGGGGTCCCTGTTGTTCGGAGCCCTTGCCCACCCCCAAGGTCAGGGTTGTCCCAATTTTCCCTCTCTTCTTTGAGGAACTGGACTTAGCATCTTCAGTTCACTCTCTCCTGTTGATTCCAGTTTTACTTGGTCTTTATTTGTTTCACTGCATTTGCCTCTGAAAACCCTAAAGAATGAAAGGGCAGCAGAATTCTTCCAACTGCTTGTCCTGAAGTTGTAGGGTGGGGAGATGTGTAGCTTACACTTAAAAGGTGTGCATGAGAGAAGGCTGTCAGGCTTAATTATTGATTCATAACAAAAGTTTTGGGATAGCAGGGATGATGTTATCCCACTGTTCCTTGATGGAGTTAGGGAAGGGCTCAGCTGGCTGGTCACTCACATAGTGTGGGGGGAGGATGGGCTAAACACCAGAGACTGTAAGAATGGGATTGAGCCGGGCAGCTCCATCTCTGTTAGCCCTCTGGCTCCTTCCTTCCATGTACCCAGCGTCTTAGTTTCATTGCCGGTTGTTGTGATGAAATATCACAAGGAAAGCAATGTAAGGGAGAAAAGGTTTATTTGGCTCACAGTTCCAGGTTACAGTCCATCACTGCAAGGGAGTCAAAGAATCAGGAATTCAAAGCAACTGACTGGTCACATTATATCCCCAGTTAAAAGCAGAGCAGTGAATGAATGTATACCCATGCTCAACTCACCCTTTCTCTACTCTCACACAATCCAAGATCCCCTTCCTAGGGAATGGTGCCACCCACAGCGGACCACAGCCCAATCCGATCTAGACAATCCCTCACTGAGACTCCTTTCCCAGGTAATTCTAGACTGTGTCAAGTTGGCAGTTAAAACTAACTACCACAACCAATAAGGGCCAAGGTTTGAGCCCTTGGTAGTCTCAGGTTGTTGGAATTTCTACATGGGCATCAGTCTGCCCTTAAGGGTTCCAGTGAAGAAGGTGGAAGTTGCGTATGAGGGTAGGTGAGATGATGTTATGGCTGGTTTGGGAACATACAGTCTGCTCCAAGGTCACTCATTGTCCTCTGGGGAGGGAGAAAGCCTGTGCAGGACTCAGCAGAATGAGATTAGAAGGTGGCCACAGGGAAGACTCAGAGTGAGGCAGGTCAAGACAGGCCAGGTCTTGGGCTGAAATAGATCAGGCTCACGGGCACCACATTTAAGGAGGTGTTCTCTTGTGATGCCATCCACCTGAGTTGTGTGCCTCACTATACACTGGTACCAAAGAGATAGGAAGAAGAAACATATGAGCAGAAGAAGGGGAAGATGATTTCTATGGCAGAAGCTCCAAGGGGATAATGGGATGCATATTTCTTAGACCCTTTTTGTCAGCACTCTGAGGTGATGTGTATCAATAAACTTTCTCGAGGCATCATGGGAAATGGCAGTGAAGGAGAACTGTAGTGGGATGGCTTGACTTCTTCATTCAGCCCTCCTCATCCTCCCTGTAACAACATGCTGGCTTCCCAAGGCTCTTCTCCTCTTCTCTGTGGGATGGGTGGCTTGGGAGTGAAGGATACAGGGAACAAATTCTCTGGTCTAGATATCCTAGACACACACTCCAGACCCACAGGGCTGAGCATCTGACCACCTACCTCCACATGGTAGGGCTTCTCCATAAAAGCCAAGTGAACCAAGATAGGCATGTTACATAATAAGGCAACATGTTATTAATGTCAAAGATCCAGGAACATTGGACCCAGATCTGCACAGTAAAATGGGTTTTCAGGGAAGGCTCTGTGCACGAGCAAGGTGAAGAGGCTTCAGTGGTGGTGGCACCTGTCACATGGGTCTGTGATCTTATTACCTACCATCCATTGTCCCTAGAAGGTTCATTTGTCTCACACTTACCACAGGCAGTGGTGCTCCCCTAGTGGACTTACCTATTGCACCCAGACTCAATTGCCTGTTGCACTTGTCACTCACGTGGGTTGTTTGATTTCTTCTTAACCATCACTGTATTTAGTGGGGCAACTAAATTTGGGGGAACAGAGAGGGAAAAGCAAGAAGAATGGAGAAAAGTTATGTTTGGGATTCAAATGAAGACAGCAGGTAGGGGGATCAAAGGTGGGGAAAATACCTGTGACTTTTGCAGCTATGTCATGAGACAAATCCATCAATTCAGGCAGTTGAAAGAGGGAGAGCCATGGAGACACTCATGATACAGGGCAGGTGACGAACTAGAGCAGGAGCTAAAATGATGGAAGAAGAAAGTACCCTAGCATCTTCTCCCTTACCTGTGGGCAAGGTGACTTTGGCCAAGCTCCTATCTAGTTTTGATGTCTTGATAGTATGTCACTTACACCTATCTTTTGGGTCCAGAGCCTGGAGACTGACTTCCTTGTCTGAATCTACTGGGACTCACTAGAGATTTGAATCTAAGCATTACAATTTGAGATCTAAAATTAACGAATATGTTAGGTGAGATTATCCCACCATTTCCAGCGAGTCCAGTGAATGAAACGCATGATTCCTAGTATGTCACAGAAATGCTTCCAGTCCAGAGCTCTGCCTGCAACTGACTTCCATCCTGGGTCAGCAGGTAGACTCTGTGATGAAGAGTCAGGGGGCAGACAGGTTTGGTTTGGAGAAAGTTTAGAGAGGGCTTTTTTTTTTTGTCTGTTTCCCCCTCTTTCCCTTATTTCTCCAGAGTGCTTTTAAAACAACATTATGGTGGCTGTGATCTGAAAAATGGGAAGGAATGATAAGGCAGAATCAGTTCTTGTGGCCCAAAAGTAGGGTGCAAACACTCTGGGTAATGGCAGTGGATTGGAAGGCAGCCTTCATGCTAGTCTTTCACTCAGTTGGCAGCTGGATACAGTCACCTCCAACTGCCTAAACCCAAGGAGGGTATAAACAGCCAATGTCCTGAACTCTTGGGTGCTAGGAATTCCATGTATCATCTTATGTCACTGGAACCCTTGCCCCGTGGCACATGGATTATTTGCCCCAACTACAGATGAGGAAAGACTTTGCCCAAAAAGTCTAAATAAGTTGCCCAAAGACAAGCAAGCTGGTTGGCAGTGGAGCGCAGACGCAGGCAAGTGTGGCTCCAAAGCAGCAGAGGGCAGCTTGCTGACTTAGTCACCATCTTCTGCCTTTGTCCTTCCTGATCCTCTCCCCTGACTCACAGGAAGCTACAGAGATATCACAGGCAACTGTCCAGGCTGTGGGTCACACAACTCCCAGTCATACTGATGTCTCATTGCCTGGATGAATCCTTCCAATTCTGTCCTTGGCTCCAGCCCTCCCTCAGGATGTAGGCACATTCTCTGAGGTTTCCCTCCCACCAGCTACAGCCTTAATCATGGCCGCGCCATCCAAGCTCAGAAACACTCTCTATACGTTCTTCTTAATAAAATCCACTTCTTTTACTGCATTCCTTTTTCTCTTCATAAAAAGAACTGAGAAGTCGATTCTTCCTCTTGTCTCTAATCCTTAATTCTTTTGCAAGATGGCCTTGATTTTTGCTCATATACAAAATAAATCTCTTTCTCTCTCCCTGTCTTTCTCCCTCCTCCAACAAAGGCTAGTAATGCTGTGGTTTAGATTTGAGATGTTATATATTAAGGGCTTATCATCCAGCTAATGGCTTTTGGGGAAGTGATTAGATTCTGAAGGTTCTGATGTGCTCAAGGACTAATTCCTTGATGGAGCTATAATGTGAATTCAAAAGTAGGAGGTGTGGGCCAGTTAGTGAAAGTAAGTCACAGGCACACCCTGGAAGTATGGATATTATCGTCATGGTTAGTTTTTATTGTCAACCCAACACAACCTAGAGTGGCATGGGAAGAAGGAACCTCAGTTGAAGAACTGTCTACATTAAATTGGCCTGTAGTCTTGTTTGTGAGGACTTGTCTTCATTGATGATTGATGTAGGTGGAAGGCGCTGGCCCACAGTGGGCAGCACCATCCCTAGGCTTTTCTAGGATTTGTTTCATTATGATCAAATAAATAGGCACTCAAAAGTTGATGGTATAGTGGTTTAAGGAGGCCTGGATACTTCTTAAGCTGGTGGCTGATCTTGCCAAATCTTTAGGATCCTGATCTCTTGGGCATGCAGAACTCAAGAGTTACAGGGCCATGGAGATTTCCACAGAGATTTAAAAGGAACATTGGGAGGGATGGCAATGTGTGGTAGAATCAGACAGCCTGCACGCAGTCCCCCAGTGGGTGATGCCTAGAACTGTGAGGGTGAAGTTGATGTAATTGAGACCCCAGGAAGTTAGAGATGCCAGGAATATGGAAAGTCTACTAAGATAGTCTAGGAGAGAGGCCATGCATACTTCAACAGATAAAGTGGGGTTATATAAAACATTCAGACCTTATATCCAACTACCAAATACCCTGTATACTAGTGGACCCGAGGTACAGAATAATGTTTGCCCTGCTGGATTTGATCCTACACTTCCTTTCTGTGCTCTAATCCTCTGTTTGAAAAGGAATGCTTATTCTGAGCCTTCGTACATTGGAAGTATGTAATGTCTTTTAGAATCTTGCGGGAGTTTGTATTAAGAGCTAAAAGGTTGTCTTGAGTCTATAAACTTAAACTTGAGCTTTTAAGTAATGCTGGGACCATTAAAACTATAGAGATAGACTGAATATATTTTGCATTATAAGGTAGTCATGAGCCTTTAGGGACCAGAGAAAGAATATCACAGTTTGTGTATGAAATGTTTCTGCTGGGCTTACATGCTGGGATTTGATTGCCAGCTTCTGGGCTTTGGAGAAGTGTTTGGATCCTGAAGGTTTTGGCCTAATGGCTAAGTATTTTTGGAAATTCCTGGTTGTAGGTTTCTCCGCCGATGCAATAAGCCAAATCCAGCCAAATTAATAAGACCAGGTTTAATAAACAGAGCAAAGCAACTTCCATGTTACTCTCAGGGGAGATGGGAGAAAAACCATGTGTCAGGTCTGGGGGGCAGGTCTTAAATACCCTGTAGGTATGGTAACGGGCATCTCAGGGGAAGGAGCTACCTCTTGGCTGGCTTTCTGAAGTGGGGGGGCTGGAGAGAGAGAGGTGGGGCTGAGGTGAAGGTTCCACCTAAACACTAATAAATATCTTAATTCTTGGGCATGAAGATGGAGGGGGAGGCATTTTATGTGCCTGAAACCCAAGAAGATTGACTTCTCAGAAAAAGAAGCCAGAGCAGGAGGAATCGAGCATGGTGGCAGCCTCCTCTGTTATGGGGACAAGAAGAAACATATTGCTGAGCTCATTTGGATTTCACAGTCTACATTGCAGTGTTCTTGTCTGTGCAGACACAAATAGAAGTAAAAATAGCTAGAGCAGCAGAAATACAATCTGGGAAACATCCACTTTAAAGATTAATTTGAAGACACAGCACTGCACACCCCTACAGTTACAAATCACTTTTGACAACGGGGATGCCAGTGGAGAGGGACTATCTGGTCATGCTACCAACCTGAGGAGTGCCCTTCTCAGGTTGCTAAGGGAAGTGATTTAAATAAGAAACCTGCTATATAAGCTGACACTTAGGGATTGTGCCACGAGGAAGTAAGCTGTCTGCATACAAATGCATTTTATTAATGAAAAGGCAGATATTTGAAGCAAAGTTCCTTTTTCTGTTCATTAATACTTATGCAGGACTGTGACTGCCATAAGTGGTGCTGAGAGCTTGCTTAGTGTTTCAATACTGGCTTAGTGAACATGAGGCCCTTGGTTCGGTCTTGAGCATCACAAAATAAGATTTTGCACAAGAGAGTTAAAAGAACTGTAGCAGATAAACAAAATGCCATGAGTATAACGATGAATAGGGATTTTCTCCCTATGTAAAATAAAAAATTAAATAGACTCTAGGGAATGAAAACTTTGATAAAGAGTCTCCAAGGGCTCATGAGATGGCTCAGTGGGGGTAAAAGTGCCCACCATGCAAGCCTAAGGACCTGAGTTCGTTTAATGCGCAGAACTCAAGTAAAGTTTCGAGGAGACAGCTAACTCAGGAACTCTGTCCTCTGACTGACACATAGAGAAAACAGGTGACCTCTGCTCCCAACAGCACACACACACACACACACACACACACACACACACACACACACACACTGAATAATTTAAAACGGAAGGAAGGAAGGAAGAAAGAAAGAAAGAAAGAAAGAAAGAAAGAAAGAAAGAAAGAAAGAAAGAAAGGGAAAGAGCCAGAAATAGCCTGTGAGGCTAACCACACAAAAAGTCAAAACAATAGACATGGAAGAATTTCAAAGGAGAACAGGCCCAACAATGACTACAAAGTGAGAAGAGGACAAATGAAGAGTGAAGAAACAGCAGTAGTTCAACTCAGTAGGTTCTTTCCAAATGGCTTTTCAGGTCTAGTCTGACTTGACTATGGAGAGCAGTAGAGTTGAGGTTTTTACAGATACAACTGAGAACCAGCAGCACCCAGATGCTGGAAAGTGATTTTACAAGAATTCAGAGAAAAATAAAAAAAATCAGCGTTTGGGAGTTAGCTGAAGACTCTTTAAGTGTGACTGTTTCACCCTGGAAGTCTCTGTCTCCCCTCTGGGTGGTGGTTGGTAAGCTATCTGTTGTCTTCTCATAGTTTACACACACACACACACACACCAAAAAAACAAAAAACAAAAACAAACAAAAAAACCCCCAAAAAACCAAAAACCTTTTTTCCCCACAGCAGTTCAGAACTAGAGCAAAACCTGACCACAAGCTACAAATAGCCATACCTGCTGTCTTGTAGAGTGCCCTTTCCCCCATTCCCTCAGAATCCTTTGAGAGAGAAAAATCATGCTTTGTCTAGTGGGACTGAAGTTTTTCTTGCTTCAGAATCCTACTGAATATTAAAAGGTGCTTACAAATCTCCAGCCTGCAAAGACATGCCCCTCCTCCCCCAGCATGTGTGCCCACACCTGTCGGTATGCCTTTAAGCAAAGCTTCGTGTCTCTTCCCCATTAACAGTAATGTGTTATTAAGAAATAAGCATCTTCACCAGGCGTCATGCTGCACACTTCCCATCCCAGTTGACCCAGGAGACAGAGGCCGGTCTGTCTTTTTGAGCTCCTGATCTTTGGATCAGAAATTCCAGCTCTTGGTTTCATAGGCTGTTGATTACAAGGGAAGGGTCTACCTTGAAGCCTGGTAATGTCTAACAAACTACCTGACATGCGACCTTTAGTGGGAGTGGGGACTTTTCAGTGACACAGCTCCCAAATGTCACCCACGCTCTTTTGAGTAACCCAAATAAACTGATTGCACACTAGCCGAACTCATCTAGTTGTTTCTGTGGTCTCTTCATATCCTGTCTGGACAAATCCATGTTTCTCTACATCTTCTTGGGAAAAGCTGTGTGATAAGAAGACAATACATTAAAAAGCAAACAACCAAAGACACAAACAACCAAAAGGACTCTGAACCAAAGCAACAATAACAACGCAGCAATGGCTAGTGCCCAGAACCCCGAATTGTGGATAGCAGTGGGTTTTAGGCTGTGCTGACCCAAGATGGTCAGGTCTGCACCCGAAACCACGCCCAAAGGGTGTGGCCACCACCACAAGTTCACTGGCAAGATGTCACTACACTGTGCCTTGCCCTGACAGACTCCATTTCCATGCTGCTTTGGCTCCATTTGGGGGATGATGACAGTGCATCTGGGTAGACACGTGAACAGCACCATCTATCCAGAACACTGCACAGGGCAGACTGGTGAATACTTATTCTTAAGACAGGAAGGGCATCATCCTGTGAATTTATCTAAGTGGAGCATGTGGGTGGGTATATTATGGCTGTGCCAGGAAAACCAGGCCTGAGAACGTCACACTGAGGAGAGGGTGTAGCTCCCTCACCTGGACTCCATATACCGTGATGGCTAAGGCCCGACTGGCCTGTCATCTGACCACTGTGTGTGTATCTCAAGTGATATACAGGCAGACAATTCCTTACTCTCCCAGGAGATTCAGCCTTGTTTGTCCCCCACTATTAACAATGCAAGTGGACTGCTGTCCTTCTGTCCATTGATTCATCTGTCTGGACCTCATGTCCATTCATCTGCCATCTCATTCACCCAGCCGTGGTTCTGCTCTTCAGTGTATGGGTTTCATGGGCCTGCACTTTCTTCACCCTGTAGCCGTCCTTACTCTGTGCAGCAGCAGCAGAAGCCCTCAAGCCTGGCTCATTGTA
The DNA here is from genome assembly GCF_003668045.3 of Cricetulus griseus. Lineage (NCBI taxonomy): Eukaryota > Metazoa > Chordata > Mammalia > Rodentia > Cricetidae > Cricetulus > Cricetulus griseus. The sequence continues at coordinate 440,122,132 of NC_048595.1, read as the reverse complement.
ATTCATCTTAATCTCTTTTTGCTTTCTCTAGCAGCTGTTCTGTCTCTGTAGCTCTTTGAACCTACTGAATTCTGCTGTGGCCCTTTAACCCTTTCTAACTGTTCTATAATATAAATTATAGGTAGGCAGGTGGGTGGGTAGATAGAGATAGATAAATAGATAAAAGATAGACAAATAGGTATAAAGATATAGATGATAGATAAATATAGATATAGATAAAATATAGGTAAGTAGGTATAAAGTATCTATAGAGATGATAGATAGATAGATAGATAGATAGATAGATAGATAGATAGATAATAGACAGGCAGATAGAGATTTACTATGCAATGTGCAATATGTGATCTGAAAAATACTAAGATTGAGACAAAGGAACCTGTGTTTGTCTCAAACAAGGCTATCCAGGAAAGTGGGACTGCTTAGCTTGTTGTTCCCAATGAAACATCCATACCTTTTCTAAATTTATTGATAATCAATAAATTCTGACACTGTAGAAAGACAAAACTGTTTGCCCATGTTTCTCATAGCGTACTCATGAAAATAGGGCATTGAAAATTAACCCTAAACACTGACTTTTAGACAGAAAACATGAAACAGGGACCAGAGTTATTTTTATAGAGAAAAGAAAGAGCCATTCCCTGCTTAAGTTACATCACACAACATGAACATCTATGCATCAAATACTGTAGTGCAGAAATTGGAAAAATAAAATCTTTTCTTTCCAGGAAGAACTGAGTGGTAGCCCTCAAGCACTCTCCTAAGGAGTGGTGTGTGCAGTAGAAGAAAATGCAGAGTTATAAAAGAGTGAGGAAAAATGAGAAATACACATATACCTGCTATTCTTTATGGTCCAAAATGTAAATGTTAGCTTCATGAACATTGTCACAATGAGATTTAAGCTAGAAAAGTGATTTCTGAGTTTTATTAGACTAATTAACTGTGGCCTTTTTGACAGTTGCTCTCTTAGGTTAACACTCACTGACCGTGGCTCACTTGTGACCTCTTCTGCAGCAGGCACCTGGGACCACACCGACCCTGATCACAAAGAACAGGAGGCCACTTGAATCTGAGAGCCCTTCCACCACCTTGGTGTTGAATCCCATAGCTGCCATTTAACAGCTCCAGGGATGGCTAAGGCATCTCTGCTTGTGTAACTCATACACACACACACACACACACACACACACACACACACACACACACACACACACAAACCCCTTACTTTTTTGTGCTTAATCTTGGAATGAAAATCTTTTGTCACCTACATCTAAACAGCTGGTCTTACAGAGCTAGATATAGAGATATTTGGGGTGAGGGATGATGAAGAAAACTATGAAGGAATTATTTTTGAGAGAATATAAAAGTAATATCTGAATACATTTCTATCATCAAAGATTCAGGATTCTCTGACCAAGACAGCAGAGTCACCTTCACGTCTGTCTCTTTTTAGTCACTCTCTCAGACTTACCTACTGCCAACATGATTTACATCTCTCTAAGCCCATTTCTGGGCAAATATACATTCTTAAAAATAAAACTTTCTATCTTGGGATAATTGTAGGTTCACATGCAGTTGGAAGAAAGAAAACATTGCTACCACATTGCTCCCCCATGACAGAATCTTACATAAGTGCAGTGTAACATAACAAGCAGGGAAACAGCCTGTGATCATAGCATCTCAGGATGCCGTTTCCACGGTGTACCTCTTAGGCACAAGGGTTATTTTGAGGAAGAGTAGATACAGGAGAAGCTCTGAAAGCAGAGTCTCTTTTGTAAAAGAAATGTGTATTTATAAAGGAAATCTGTCCTTGTACATTTGTCAGCATGGTCCTGTCCCTGCATCAGGAGGAAAAGGAAGTCAGAGAGGAGGGTAAACAGAAGGAAGGAGGAGAGGAAGAAAAGGAGAAGAAAAAAGAGGGGGTGAGGGAGGAAGAGGAGAAGGAGGAGGAGGGGGTGTTTCGATGGAGAAAACTCAGATCTGAAAACTGAAACCTTCTCTTGTGCATGAGTCTTTCCCAGGCCACCTCCCCAGGCCTTTCTCTACATCCCTTTCGGGGAAAGATGGTCTTCCAGCCATGCTCTGAGATACGGAGATTCTCCTGGGTTATTCTCATGTAGGGTCTTTAGATGTCTTTTTTCTCTTGTTAGTCTGTTTTGTTTTGTTTTTGATACAGGGCACCTGAGATATTTCATTAATGATAGAGAAGAAAAACTAATTTCTCTCTCTGAAGTCCAAAGAGCTGACTTCACTTATTTTTTCCAGAAAGTTCTAACTGAATGGTTAGACTTCAGCACTACTCAAGGAGGTCCATGCAGTGGGAAATAAAGAGCGTATCTGAACTATAGATGATGGAGAGGAGGAGGAAAGGGAGAAGGGAAAGGAAAAGGAAGGAGTGTTCCTTAGTCTTCTTTTATCTTTTTTTCCCCCAATGTCTCTCATATAGCCCAGGCTGGCCTTCAGTATGAGATGTGCTTAGACTTCATGGGGGGGGGGGTCACACAAAACAAAAGGTTCTGGGTCCCTTTATCTTCTAGCTGGGGACTTCCTAGAGTGGGAGAACTATAGCAAGTCTGCCCTATGACTGGGCCTATGAACAGAAAAGAGGATGGTCTCAAGCCCCAGTTTATTCATGGGTTAAGGCTCTGTGTCCTGCACCAATAGAATGTGGAATTTGGGAGGAAAGTAAGTCCTGCAGGCCTATGGGAAAGACGACAAGACGACAGGCATTTCTCACAACCAGGGACGTTTGGGCCAAATTAGCATTCTGGTTTTTTGGGATTTTTTTTGTTTTTTGTTTTTTGTTTTTACTTTTTCTCTATGGGCATTCCATACTGTGGAACAGTATATCAAAAACTGACTTGCTTTCATTAATCTCTTAAATTTATTATCTTATTTCCTACACTGAGGATGACCTTGAACTCTGGATATTCCTGTCCTCACTTCCCAAACTCTGGGACACTCAGGTGAGTGTCACCAGGCCCAGCTTAGGTCTACTTGTCTGGCTCCCCAGAATGCCTTAGCTATGTCTGGTGAGGGCCGGCTCTGTCAGGATCTCATGCTGCTGAGACACAGTGGACTTTGAAGGACAAGATGGATTTGAGCAGATTGGATTTTCAAAAGCTGGTCTTGGTGCTAGTTAATTTTCTTTTTGCTGTGACCAAACACATGATAAGAAGCAGTAGGAGGGGTTTATTTTGGCTGCAGTTTAGGAAAGGATGCAGTCCACCATGGTGAGGAAGTCATGTCGGGAAGCCATGAGGAGATGCTGTATCTATAGTTTGGAAGCAGAGAGAGGATGGGAAATAGGGCTCTAAACTCTCAAGAACCACTTCCACTTCCTCCATCAGGGTGCCACCTGGGGAAGAACCTTCCAAAACATCAGCCACCCAGTGGGGACCAATTGTTCAAACTCAGGAGCTATGTTGATGTTTTACGTTCAATCCACAACAACCTCCATGACAATGCAGGGTCTGTGGGTTGGAGACTGCTGTGCCCAAGTCGTAAAAATCCCCAAAGAGACCACCAGGGAGACAGACCCACCAAACTGCAAAAGCAAGTTGTTCATCCATCCGTGATAGGGACCTCATCTAGCTGGCTGATGCAGCAGCCACCAGACGAAGTGAAGTTCCCTGTCTACTGCTAAGTTTTAAAGACAAAAATCACAGGATTACATCAGTAGGTACAGGTTGGTTTCTGATTGATAGACATTTGGAAACAATTAGGGGAATTTCTCAGAGTCATAATTTGGCATGAAATACCTGTGTACCAGTTATTTTTATTGGTCAGTGTTGAGAGGTAACATTCTGTGGTTTCTATGGCTTTGTCTTATTACTTGCAGGTGGTCTATTATACATAGATAACAATAGTTTTCAGAACTGTATCCTGGAGACTACATGGGAGTTTTTGGTCTCCCATGCAGTTTCTTTTGTGGTCAAACAGTTCCCAGGAGCCAAGTATCTAGGAGGCTGGGGGGTCTGGAGTTTCTTTGTGTTCAGTTTTGGCCCTAGGCTCCCAGAGCATGGGGAATCTGGAATTTACTTGTGTCATGTGTTGAGTCAGAGGCCTACATGTCTTTTCTGTAGCCTGTCATGGCTGATAAATCAGGGGGCTAAGTGAGGGTCTGGTCCCTTCAAGACAAGTTGGATGGTTTGTGTCCCAGATAGTTTAATGTCAACTTGACACCAGCCAGAGTCATCTGAAAGGAGGGACCATCAATAGAGAAAATGCCTCCTTAAGATCCAGGTGTAGGGAATATTTTTAATTAGTGATTGATGGGGAGGGCCCAGACCATGGTGGGAGGAGCCATCCCTGGGCTGGTGGTCCTGGGTTCTATAAGATAGCAGGCTGAGCAAGCCATGGAACAAGCTAGGAAGCAGCACTCCTCCACGGCCTCTGCATCAGCTCCTGACTCCAGGTTCCTTCCCTGTGTGAGTTCCTGTCCTGACTTCCTCCAGTGATGAACAGTGTGGCATGGAAGCATAAGCCAAATAAACCCTTTCCTCCCAAACTTGCTTTTTGGTCACGGCGTTTTGTTGCAGCAGTAGAGACCCTAACTAAGACAGTGTTTGACTGCAGCTTCGGGAAGCAAATGCTGATGAGAATCACCCAATGCTAACACCCAGTGCTCCCTGCTCCTCTGCCCTTCTTGCTTGTGGGTTTGCACATGTGATTCCATCTGCAAGGACTTTCCCAGTTGTTGCCCTAGGCCTGTTTCTCTGTCCCTCATCCTTCACATCTCAACTCACACAACTTTACCACAGAAAGCCTCCCTTTCACATTGAGGAGGACCACACTGACATGGCAACAGCCACAGCCACCAGACTCCCTTTCCTTCCCAAAGGTCAGGTTGCCTTGAAATCTCCAATCTTCAGTCACTTGGTTTCCCTAGTGACCAGCTCCATCTTAAGATTGTCTGTAGGTGGAGCCTAAGTCATCCCATTACCATAAGCTCAGGTATGATCCAGAGAGACTCAATAAGTATAGCAAATGTCATCTCTGTCACTCAGAAAACCCAGGGGCCTTCTTAAGACCTTTGTGTCAGGAACTGGGGACAAAGACTGAGGGTATTTTATATTAAAATAAATCTGCTTCCAGCTTGTTCTTGGGTTGTGAAGACTTCCCCATCTTAGCCATCTTCATTTTCAAACTTAGCTAGAAACTAAAAATTGAAAGACAAATCTCTTGTCCTTCCCATTGTACTGCCTAGCACATAGATCCTCTTAACAGTTAATGGGTAGCTTCCTGAGTTCATGCTAAATTCTCTCAGATCTATGTATATTCATAGCACACACACATAAAATAAGATCATTATATAAACATGCATGTGTACGTATATAATTGTTACAGCTTAGTATGTCACTGATATATTTCCACAGCAATGTTTATAGATCTAAATCATCCTTAGTGGCTTTTAGCATTCCCCTCTTTGGTTGCTCAGTGATTCATTCGGCCACTGTCCTCTGTTAGAAATGAAGATGAGATGGTTAGTGGTGGCACACTGCTTTAGTCTCAGTACTCAGGAGGCAGAGACAGGTGGATCTCTGTGAGCTCCAGGCCAGTCTGGTCTACAAAGTGAGTTCAGGATAACCAAAACTATCACACAGAGAGACCCTGTCTCCAAAGACCAAAAAGAAAAAAGAAGAGAAACGAAGACCTACAGGGAGACACCCTGATTAAGCGGTACTGCTGACCACGCCCACTTGGGTGTGGTGGGGTTATGTAACAAGGGTTTAAGAAGGAGGGAGGCTCTCTTTCACCATTTCCTGGTAGTTATCAATTGCCAATAGCTCTGGAGCCAGGGGCATGGCTTATGTCATCATTCATGGTGCATGTGTATGGTGTTTGAGCATGGCACATAGGACATGGTCATGGTGCATTGAACATGGTCATTTTGTTCGGGGCTTGGACATGGAGTATGGGACATGACAATCAGGTGTGGCCACGTTATATGGGGCATGGGCATGATGTATAAGACATGGTCATGGAGTGTGAGGTAAGGTTATAGTGTTTGGAGCATGGCTGTAATATATGGGGCATGGATCTCTGTTCACCACCCATAGTAAGTGAGCTACCAGTCTTTAAAACTCAACTGGGGAATGCTGAGATGGCTGATGCTTGCCACCAAGCCTGATGAACTGAGTTCAACCCCTGAGTCCCAAAAGGGGAAAACCAACTTTCACACTCATGCTGTGGTGTGATTGTAAACATACACACACACACACACACACACACACACGAGAGAGAGAGAGAGAGAGAGAGAGAGAGACAGAGACAGAGACAGAGACAGAGACAGAGAGACAGAGAGAAATGTAAGAAACCAAATCCTCAACTGGAATGAAATTGGCCTTCATGTGGTATTCTGCAATTTCAAAGATCCCCATTCAACTCCCCGGGGGGGGGGGCATGGGGGGGAGGACATGGGAGGTGAGGCATGGGCCAGGCACTGACCTATCTACAGGCACCAGGGCCATATCTACCATCTGCATGTCTCACTTCCCTACTAGGGCTAGTTTCCATGCATTTCACTGCTTGCTTAACAAAGATGATCTTAGGTGATTGGCTTCTATTGGAAGCGAAGCTTCCTGCCCAACCCCTCTCTTCCATTGGCTGCAAACTACAGCTTTTTCAACATGTAACTGTAATTTACTGTTTTATTATTCAGAAGCTGGGCCCAATTACTATCAACTATGAATGGCAAGTTGAAACATGTGCTGGTGATTGGATTTTTCATCTCGTTATCTCATTTCTATAATCAAAGGAATTCTAGGGACAGCTCCCAGGAAATTGATTCCTGTCTTTGGAAAACAGCTGCACAGACATTAAGGGGCCCATTCCTCTTGCTGCAGACTTTGGTGTGCCCCCCTTCCCCTCAGCACCATCTTACATCCTTTGAATCACAGAAACTAGTCTCCCAGGCAGGAAGAATCCCATGGTGAACACTGTGTGGCCAGTGCTAGGTACCCCTGTCAGGAGCCGGCTCTCACACATGCTGTTGCAACATACTGGAGCAAGCTGAAGGAAAATGGCATCTTCTAATCTGTCAACTTAGAAGAGTCTTAGGTGTTTGAAGGCTTTGCAGAGCCCCAGAAGGCCTGAGGAATGCTGTCTCTGAGTCTAAGCTCCCTGCAGAGTGGGGGACAGCTTTTACATCATCCTCTTAGTGGAAAGGCATGAGAGTGAGCAGCAGTGTGGCTGGAGGGAAGCCAGCTTTCCTGGCATTTCTCCTCCTCCACTGGACTCAAGAATGCTGTCACCTTTTCCATGTTTGATGCAGAGGAGCCTGGTGTGTGTTTATAAGCTGATGAGTGCAAAGGTAGGTTGCCTGGTAGTTAGATGGGGACTGTAAATGCCACTGTTTCCAAGACCACTGCGCCTTTGCATCTCTACTTTTCCTCAGCTGTGATACTCTCTCTCTCTCTCTCTCTCTCTCTCTCTCTCTCTCTCTCTCTCTCTCTGTCTCCCTTCAGGCTAGGAAGATGGCTCAGTTAGTAAAGTGTCTGCCACACAAGCGTGAGGAGCTGAGTTTGTATCCACCCATTAAAGGCCTGGAACAACATCGCACAGGTGTAACTTCACACTGGAAGGAGAGGTATGAAGATGGAAGGACCCCTGGAGAGTGCTGCTCACACAGTCTAGCAGAATTAATGAGCTCTAGGTTCTGTGAGAGACCATGACTCAAAAACTAAGGTGAAGAATGATAGAAGGACACATGCAAACACATACACACATATACACAGGGAATACACACAAACACATACACACTATACACAGAGGACACACACACCTGCATGCACACACAATGCACACACACACACACACACACACACACACACACACACACGTATGTTGTGGGATATTTGTACACTATGTGAAGATGTATTGCTGAGACTGGTATAATAAGAAGCCAAACAGCCAATAGTTAGGCAGGAGAGACAGACAGGACTGCTGAGCAGAGAAAGAATACTAGGAAGAAGAAGGCAGAGTCACCAGCCGGACACAGAGAGGAAACAGGAGGTGCGGGATGGAAGAGAGGTATGTCATGTGACAGAACAGAGATTAATATAAATGGGTTAATTTAAGTTGTAAGAGCTAGTTGAGGCAGGCCTAAGCTAAAGGCCAAGCTTCCCTAGTTAATAGTAAGTTTCTGTATCATTATTTGTGAGCTAGTAGTCCAAAGAAAAATCCAACTACATATGGTGCCCAGTGTGGGGACATGTATTTCCACATAGGTCCCGAGAAAGCTTTAAAATAGTTTCAAACTCACAAACACAGAGCCAGACACTTCCAGACGAGGCTTTCTGTTCTGAAAGCCCCAAAGTCTCTCAGATAGGCAGTGCTTGGCATACAGATCCATGGCTACCAGTCATGGTCTGCTGCCAGCACCAAGCTCTAAGCTGAGCCAAACAGTGGCTGACAGGGCAGTTTGAGATTTGTCTTAAGCAGTCAGAGAATGCTTCAGGTAAAGCCAGGTACACACACACACACACACACACACACACACACACACACACACACACACAACTCTAAAAAAGTACAGTGTGTTTTAAAATGTGATTAGATGCTAAAGAAAGAAAAGAAAATGGTTATAGAAAGTCATATAAAAATAGTTTAAATAATAAGACCTTTAAAGGAAGAATAAATAATATAAAAAGAGTAAGCCGCATAAAGATGGGAAATACACAGGAGTCTGGATCCTGTATGGTGCTTTGTTGACTCTGAATTTTTTAAATCCCAATAAACAACAACAACAAAACAATAGCTGCTGAGACATGTTGGATTATGGAAAGGCCTAAATTAAACCAACCCCTATATCTTAAGAATGTCTTAACTTCAAAATGGAAGTAAGAACATCTATTGTGTTGGGGGAGAGGTTATGCTTTTGTTTTCACAGGAAATAAAAATGTTCTCTTCAAAATTAAAGAAGATCAGATTTGGTTGGGGGAGACCTCCTAGAAAGCTTGGCTTACAGACATGAAAAAAGAAACCAAGAAAGACTACAGGACAGGTCACGTATATGCTGACCCCTCTACTATGGGAACAGCTCTGAGACTGGATGAATGGAGTAGCTAAAGTGTCTTCATGACTTAGTATCATATGGCAACCTTTCATATGGCATGGACAGAGGTTTGGTTATACAGTCCAAACATGAACTTAACAGATGTCTTTTATCTGCTCAAACATAAAACAAAAAACTTTATCTTTACCTGTCTTTTGCACACTGAACATTCCATACTTGTGTTAAAGAAGATACATATGTTTGTAATGATAGAACTCTTTCCGCCATCCACCTGAGTTCCGCCACCACTTTAGGGCCCCCAAATAACATACAGAGACTTATATTAGGTACAATGCTTCTGGCCAATGACTAGGATTTCTTACTTGCTAGCTCTGTCTTAAGTATCAACCATAACCATTAACCTATATATTTTATAAAGACTTATCGAGGATGCCAGCTGGATGTGTCCTCTGTTGCCAGGATCACATGGCAACTGTCCCTTTACTACATTTCCCAGAAACCTCCTTCTCTCCTAGGCCTGCCTATCTTGCTCTCCCATTGGCCAACAGTGCTTTATTTATCAACCAATAAGACAAACATATACACAGAAGTACTTCCCCCATCATATGTTACCGTTAACAGTTGGTGTGTTTTCAGAAAAAGGACTAGATACTAATAAAGACAAGCAGCCCAGGTGATCTAGCCTCCCAGAATGCCTCTGTTGCAGTTTCTTCAAAATTCTACATCTACAACTTCAAGGCTGCTAACTGAGACAGTCCAGCCTCACCGACTACTCCAACCAGGACTTCACATACTCTCTATACTTCCCTACCACACAGAAACTAAACAAAAAAAATAATACAGCTAGCTTTCCTAGGACTTGACCATATCTCAATTTTCTCAAGATCCCCTAAAGATGCCAATGCCCCCAGAAAACAGGAAGTAATTTTAGGAAACAATACCCACATTCCCAAGAGGTGGGGTGGGTGGTTTTTGGTTGTTTGGTGGGTTATGGATGTTTGTCATAATTTGGGGGGTGGGTTGGATGCAGTTGCTACTGGTCATGGTAAAGGAGGAAAACATACAAAGGAGATTAGATTCAGGAATCTCATTTTGAAAAGAAAAATGGGGCTATAGAAATGATAGGATTAAAAGGTAGATTACTGAATCTACTTTTAAACTAAAAAAACAACTATAGTCTCAAATATTTTACATTGGTATGGATTTTTGTATATTGATACAAAATTAAGGTTATTTTTGTTGTTTCTATTATTGTTTAATGTATTGTACCTATGCAGTTCATTTAAAAATGTAATGTAAAGTTCTAGTCCTTGAAAACTATTTAGGACAATTAAGAAATCAGGTTAGTAGTTAGTCATCTATAATAATCAAACTTATAGTCATGTTAGGTATGTTTTCAAGGTTAAATAGAGCTATATTTTAGATATATAGGTGGTCTTCAAACACTTCAAATATTTAAATCTACAGAATATGGCATTTAAAATGTTTTAATAGCCTAAGACTTTTCATGACAGCGAGACATGTCTGCTCATGGCAGCACCAATTTACTTCAAAAAGGATGATGGGCATTGAAGAACATTCATATGGGGTTTACTTTTATTATTGCAAAGTTAGCCACTGAGAAAGAAACTGTTCTTGCCTTGACTGCTAACAGTATGCTATCCAAATTAGACAAGCAGGACACAAAAGGTAACTGCCAAATTTTGCCAAGATAAGGTAGGACAGTCCTTCAAAATTCCTGCTTCACAGAAAAGTCTGTCAGATATTCTAGGCCCGAAGGCTGAAGATGGATACCCCAACATTGCAGAGGAACCTTGGGTGACTGTCTGGGAAAAAAACTGTTTCTGTAATTTCTATGGTTTTAGAAGTTGTTTACTCTGCACTTCCTGTTTATTCAAATAACATTATATCATTCTCAGGTCTCTGATGGAGTTGAAGATGAGATAGTTATAGTTACAGTTTTCCTTGTTACTCAGCAAAGAAACTCACAACAGAGGTATAAAGTGTACAGGGTTGAAAGGCATAAAAGCTTAAATAGTTCATCTAAGAAAGTGTTTTGAGCTCTAAAAAGGTAGATAGTAATACAAGTTATAGAAAGTGATGAGGTATAAAACTTTGGACTCCCTAAGATTGGATAGATAATACAGTACTTTCTCTGTATTCACCAATACAGATAGACTAGACATTGTAAATGTAATTCTTACCTAATAATTGTTCTTATTGTATATAGTTTTACTGTGTTAGAGTTAAAAACCCTCCCTTTTATTTAGACAAAAGGGGGAAATGTTGTGGGATATTTGCACACTGTGTGAACATGTATTGCTATGATTGGTGTAATGAAAAGCTGAATGGCCAATAGTTATGTAGGAGAGATAGACAGAACTGCTGGGCAGAGAGAGAATGCTAGGAAGAAGAAGGCAGAGTTGCCAGCCAGACATGGAGAGGAAATAGGAGGTGCAAGATGGAAAGGAGGTAATGCCATATGACAGAACATAGATGAATATAAATGGGTTAATTTAAGTTATAAGAGCTAGGTAAGACAACCTAAGCTAAAGGCCAAGCTTTCATAATTAATAAGTCTCTGTGTTGTTATTTGTGAGTTGGCAGCCAACAAAATAGTATACTACACACAAATACATAGTACACACACACAGAATGTAAGTTTCGTAAGAGCAAAGTTATCAACTCTTTTATTCAAGTCCTAGAATTGTGCCTGGGGCATAATAAAGGCTCAGTATGCACTTGCTAACTGACTTTTAAAATTAATACTGAACTATTCTGAGCTCAGAAATATTATTAGAGTGAACCAAAATATTATATTTTGGTTGCCTCCCTCACTCTGACTTGCCCGCCCCCATTATGATAAAACAACAATACATTTTTGCAAATGGCATCCCACCAGCACTCTGCACTTGAGGTTGTGTTGTCTCATTAACCCATGTGAGTCCCCTGCAGGCACTATCACTGCCCTTATCTGCATCTTCTGGACAAGGAGCCCAAGATTCCCAGGTATAGGAGTTTTCCTTTGCATAGATGAGCACTGGTTTGAATGGTTCCTGCTGACCATAGAGTCCATATCTGTCCCTGGGGACCCTTTAGTGCATCCACACCCATGTGGATTAGGGAGCAGCTTCTCAATCGGCAGAGATGAACACAGACTTGACATCAAGGTTCCTGGGTTGATGACAGTCAGTGGAGAAGAACCTCAAATCAAGGAAGATGACACCTACCCTCTTGAGTGGACAGGACTATGAGCTGAACTCCAGGGAGCAACATTTCTCCCTGAGACACTCAGCTGGTGGGACCAGTAAAGCCAGTCACAGCACCAGCATCACCCTTACCTTGACAGGTATAGGGACCACTCCTCCCACACTGCAGCAGCTCAGACTCCCCAGATTACATCACAAGAGCGAGCAATGAGACCTGGACTCCTGCTTGGCATGAGTGCTACAGTTTCCTCTGTTGAACTTACCATGAGAGTCTGTTTGCCTCTTAGTTTAACTTAGACAATCACTGCCAATGCCAGGGTACTGAATGAAATACAAGATGTCCAGTTAAATCTGAATTTCAGATAGGCAACACAATTTGGGGGTACTGGGGATGTAGCTGCATTGGTACAGTGCTTTTCTAGTATGACCCAAACCCTGAGTTCTATCTCCAGCACTGATGAACTGGGCGTAGTGACACACACCTGTAATCCCTGCACCCGGGGTGTGAAGGCAGGAGATTGTAAGCTCATCTTTGGCTACATAGCGAGTTTGACACCAGTCTGGCCTATCTGAGACTGTCTAAAGACATCGAGTAATTGGCAAGATATCTCAGTGGGTACAAAAGATGCACAAGCTTGATGACTGCAGTTGGATCCATAGACTCCAAGATAGAGGGAAGAGAATCAACTCGAAAACATTGTCCCCTGACCACCTCCACACGTGAGATGTGGCATGTGAGGCCATCAGGGAAGAGAGAGATACAGTTGTTCTGGCTCATCCCTCTTCTTAAGGAGCCACTGATGTCATCAAGGGTCCCTGTTCTCACAAGCCCATTTAATCCTGACTACTTCCCAAAGGCCCCCATCTCCAAACACACTTGAGTTAGAGAGAGACCCCAGCTCACAAAATCAGGGGACACATTCAAATCACAGCCAGATAACAGCAGACTTCTGACAATTTCATTGACTCAAATACCTATACTGGAAGGACAGAGTGCGTCCAGGTGGAGTGAGTCCGTAGAACTAAGATCAGTGGCGCTGTATCATAGCCTCTGCCTACTGAAAATGCATTTTCAAAAGAATGCCAAGATTCTATAATCTTGTTTAAGAAAGAAAACTCCTCATCTGTTTTTTAAAAATTTGAACACACAAAAAAGTGGAATTCACACATTATAATATAAACAGATAAAATCTTCCGACAAGTTGGCAGAATCGTAGCCCCAAACAGCAAAATGTTAATGGGAAAATAGCAGGTGCAGACCGACCACGTCAGCTCCCACCCTTGGTCCTGCTGGGAACTTGGCAGTCTCCCTGGAAATTGTGAAAATGACTGACACATCTATTTGCACATGTCTGTCTGCCAAGAATAAGACTAGATGAGAACAATTGGATTCTCTCCCTGCAGGACTCTGTTGCCCAGTGCTTGGAGAACATGGAGGGGGGTCTGATGGGGAGAATGCTTTACCCACCCTCTGCCTACACAGCCCCTCTCTCCACAGCCCTGACCATCCTTTGGGGATGCAAGTTTTGCTTCAAGCTCATTTCAAATCACCGTGTTTATAGATTATACTGCTCTTTCCCAGCACAGACTTATGTTGAAAAGGCAGGTGTGTAGTGAAAAGGACAATGTGACATTGGGAAGAGGTTGTCATCCCATCTGGATGAGGCTAGTGCATAGGAGTGAGCAAGGCAGCCTTCCTTCCTCTCACAACTTCTTCCACTGATATTGGATGGAAGACCAAGAAACAATATCTAGCCTGTTTGGAAGATAAGCTAGAAGAGCAACATGAAGCAGGCAAGTCCTTGCCCTGGGAGCTGGCCCGTTAGTTGATCAGAAAGAAAGCAATGATGGTGGGAGGGGGGTAGAGAGATGGCTCAGTCGGCAAAGTGCCTGGAAAGCACTAGGACCTGGGTTGGGTCCTCAGATCCCATGTTTAAAATAAAAAAGGCAAAGCATGGTGGTATGTGATTGTAATCCCAGCGATGAGGAAGTGGAAACACGAGGATCCCCGGAGTTTACCAGCCAGTGGGCTTTGGCTGCTTGGCGAGTTTCAGGTCCATGGGACATCTTGTCTCAAAAGCAAGGTGGACGGTGCCAGAGGAATGACACCCAAGGTTGACCTGTGGCTTCCAGAGTTCCTTAGTTCTTTACCCACTGTCTCTTAAAACTGAACAGGAATCCACAGATGCTTCAACAACTGAGTCACTAGATTGTAAATCAGCACAGGGACCCAGTGAGGTCTGCCTCCAAGTTACATAGCACCCAGAAAACAGGTCCAAAAGGAGCCCAGGTCCCATCCGCAGAAAAAAGAGGAAGCGGGGGCTGTCATTCAGTTCAAGTGCACACACTTGTGGCCACTTTCCAGAGCAAGCTACCCTCAGGAGTGGAACTGAGCTGCAGTGAGTTGCCTGGGGAACATCCTATGGACTGATGCACTTGCCACCCTCTCTTCCCTAGGCTGGTGGCAGGTGCTTGCCATTTCCTGGGACTATGTAGAGGTTTCAAGAACAATTATTGAACTTCCCCAGAATCTCTGGCTTTCATTCCTTTTTCCTCACTCTAGCTGATTGCCGTTCCCCCAGAGCTAAGTGAGAGTTGGGGTTGAGTTTTGTGGCCATTTAGATTAGGGCTACCATTTTCCCTCTGGATAAATGCCACAATTTGAAGTTGTGTGGGCCTCTCAGGGTTTAAGTTGTGCAGCCAGTTGCCTGGGAACAGAGCGTATATGCATGTCCATACAGATGGAAATTGCTATGGAGAATTTCTTCCAGTTTTGGTTCTCTCCTCTTACAGGACCTCATTCTGCAGTGGCTTCAAACTTAGGATTTTCCTGCCTCAGCCTGCACATGTCACCATATCCAGCCAATATATTTTTGTTACCTTGTACACACCTTAGAAAACACATACCAGTTTTAAAAATGATGTTTAAAAAATATTACCACCTAGAGCCTTTCCTCAAGATATTTGTGGCGGTTTGGGTGGGGTGCCTCCCACAGTCTCAGGCATTTGAATAACTGGTCCTCAGTTGGTGTGGCATTGCTTGGGAGACTTTAAAAATGTGGCCTTGCTGCAGGAAGTGTGTCAGCTGAGGAGGGCTTTGAGAGTCTAAGGACTCACATCGTTCCCAGTCATCTCTCTGTGCCTTGTGCTTGTGGTTAGAGACATGAGCTCTCAGCTTCTGTCCCTGCTGTCTGTTGCTATGAAGCCTAAGCCCAAATAAACACTTCCTTCTATAAGTTGCCTTGGTCATGGTGCTTTATCACAGCAGCAGAGAAGGAACTAATACACTGCTGGCAATGGGTTGTCTCCTCTCCTCCATCTTGCTACCACTAGTTTCAAAAGTGAACCATCCGCGATACATCACTTCCTAACTCTAGGCAAGGACTTACTCTAGTGATGGTTTAGTAGATTCTGACATCATTTTCTTGACTACAGCCATATCCCACTCTATCATAGATGAGAAATTGGGATTTTGGGAAGACTTTGAGGCAGATAGGTGACAGAAGAGGTTCACAGCTCCCCAGGGGACTGACTGTGCTGCGGTGAAAAGAGAGTTGCATCAGCCAGTAGCTCTGAGACACTCTGCTTCCAGAGTCTTCTCATTCTACTTGTGTGTCCTGGGAAGATCTCGCCACCAACAGCACTTCCAAGACAAGACCCAGGCCAAGAGACAGAGCCAAGGTGTCGGAACACGCATGCATTTCCCTCTCATTGGAAATTGCTTTACAGTGTGAAGGTAAAGCGACTCCCAGTCAGGCTTCCCCCTTCAGTGAGTGTAGTCACCAAGTCTCAGATGTCTTGGAAGGTACACTCAGCCACAGTAGGCCTGCAGGACTCTCATGGGTTCCAGCCAACTTTTGCACAGTACAACTAACCTGGAAAATGAGGGCTGGCAGGACAAGGACCTGTTTGCAAAGAGAGCTGCCATCAGGGAAGGCTTCTGAGGCTTCCAGAAGCAATCAGCCTCAGGCTCTAGGCTGTTCTTCCTTTTCTCTTGAACGCTGTTTATTGTTGAAAATCTACTTGTCAGGGCCGATTCTTTCCAAATGCCTGAGCGATGAGTTGTCACGTAAAACAAATGCTTAATGGGTGAAAGTACTGTCACCTGGTGTCATTATTCAGGACGGAGTCAAGCTGAGGGCTAGCATTTGCTATCTTCCGGACCTTGGGATTTTGTCTTTTACTTGCTTGCTTGTTTACTTGTGTTAAATGCACCAGTCTTCCTTTGTAGGCTAATCTAGCCCACCATATATTTGCTCTGTAGCCCAGGATGGCTTTGAACTCATGATCCTTCGGCCCTCTGCCTCTGCAATGCTGGCATTGCACTTGTCTGTCACCACACCTCTCTACACTCTTAAATTTGATGGGCTCTTCAGTCTTTACGAAACCTTCTAGCATGTGTGTCCTTCAGACCAAAGTTAACCATGAAGTTCAGAACTGTTGCATCTCTAACTAGGCTACTAGGAGACTTCTGGAGTGTCTGTCTCCAAAAGCATTCCATGTCTTTTCCGTTACTGAGGCTCCTTTACTGCATCTGCATAGAATCTGAAGACACTGTTATTATTGGCACTGAGCTCAGGAGGCCCTCATCTTCTGGAGATCAGGATTGTTTATCTTTCAATGACATGGCTAAGAGGACTTGTCACAGAAGCCAGGTGACCCAAGTTTGTTCCCTAGAGCCCCTAGAGAAAGGAGATAACTGAATCTCAAGAGTTGTCCTCTTTTACAGCATGCATTTGGTGGCATCTGCACACACACACTTGTGCATACGCATCACACACACACACACACACACACACACACACACACACACACACACCACTAAACAAAATTTTTAAATAAATTTGAATAGCTGCTAGCTGGGGCCAGGAGCCTCTCCTTCCTATATACACTTCTGTGTGTCAACAAAGTAAATGTACCCTCCCCCCTCAACTGTATACCTTGCTCCACAGCCGGCTGGGTCATCTTTGAAAACTTCTTGCCTCACTCTTCAAAGCCTGAATTTCACAAGGTGCAAGAAGGAAGTTTGGGACCAACCTTCAGTGCGTCTTAGTTTGATCACCACTGGCATTTTTTTTTCATGAAAATCTTAGCATTCTAAGGCTAGAAGAAGTTCTAGACTAAAGAAGCTGACGTCACACTTGAGACAGCACAGTCCCAGAGCACAGAAGTCCCCTGTGGGGGAATTGGAATCACATCCGAGGCCTCGGCCAGTGATGCTGTTTTCCCTTTGCCTGTTAGGTCCCACACTTCATTCAGTAATGACTTCTCCCTTTGTATGAAGAACAACAAAAACGGAAGGTTAGTTTTGAAAAGCCAAGCATAGCAGTGTGTGTTTGTAATCCCAGAGGTGGGGAGGCAGAGACAGGCAGGTACCTGGGGCTTGCACTCCACTTAGGCTAGCTGACTTGCTGAATTCCAGACCAGTGAGAGACCTTTTCTCAAAAACAAGGTCAGTGGCACCTGAGGAAGGACACTTGGGACTGACCTCTGCCTCCATGCACATGAGCACACATGTGTACCCTCCTGCTACCTCTCAAACACAAAAGGGGATTAAAAATCCTTCCTTCTGGTATTGATGGTGTCCATGATTCAAATAAAAAAGGCATATTTTTTTTCAATCTGGTCAGTATAAATAGAAATCACATTAGGCTATTTAATTTCTGGTAATATCTGAAGAGCTCATGTGATTAGATTTAAATACGAAGCAGGCATGGCATTCTCTACTTGATTGAAATGATTTATAATAAATGTTTGCGATCCTCTTGAGAGGTTAGATAATGTGAAGTCCAATGCTTTCTCTTTCTTTAGTCAACACTTCAAACTCTGTGACTTCCCCCTGGAGCTCTGCTCTCTCACTAATGCTGCTAGCCCATGACTCACCTCACGAACACGGCGTCACAGACAAAGAATGCTTTTGTGTGTAGTGTTTCGCCACATAGATGGTATTTTCCTTTGTCTCAGCCTCATCCTGAAGGTGTGGTTTTCTTAGGAAAATAGTTATTCCTTCTTTGTGTTGCCTGAGTCCCCACCAAGTCATCGAGCTGCAGTGAAGTCTGGAACACCCACTCACAACCCCTAGAGACCCAAGGAAATCTGCCCAAAGACCAGTTGGGTTTTTGTTTCTTTAATATCAAATTGTCTTTAACAAAACCCAGGGCAAGGCTACACAAGAGGGGATGGGAGAGCTCAGGTTAGCGGAGCCCTGGCTCCAGGCAGAGGCAAATGCTCTGCTGTGTTATTAGTTTGGATGGAGAAAGAAAATATGCAGGGCTAGCCTCAGCAAGCCAGGGTGGCATTGTCAACTCAGCACGTGCACCTCAAAGCAAGACTAATTGGAAACGATTTTTATGACTCAAGTAATTGTTTCTAACCACTAAGAGATTCTCCCCAGAAGGATTCCAAAGAAAATCCCAGGAAGAAAAAGGATTCCAAAAAGAAAACCTGACAACAAAGACACAGACAGAGCGAAATGATTTTTCAAATGAGTGAACACATTTTCAAAGTCTAGATAAAGTAACAATGTTGCTGAGCAAAGGGCTAAACAATAGAAGACTAAGAGAGTCAGAATATATGAAAAGATACTCAGGAGGAGTCAGGATGTCCATTTGTGTTAGACATAAAATTCACTAAACCCCAATTCCAAATTTGGTCATGAAGAAGCAAGAGGAGGGGAAAGGGAAGAGAGAGAGAAAGAGAAAAGGAGGGAGGGAGAGAGAGAAGGGAGAAGAAGGGAAAGAGGATGAGGCAGAGGAGAACTAGTAACTAAGTAACTGGCAGTGTGCTGAAGCCATGTTCCTTTGGTGGAGTATTCGCCTAGCCTGGAGGATGCTCAGGCCCAGCCCGGGATAACCCGAGCATCATGGTTCATGACTGCAGTCCCAGCAGCACCTGGAGAAGACCATTTAAAAAGTCATTTTTAGGAGAAGACAGTTTAAAAAGTCATTCTTAGGAGAAGACCGTTTAAAAAGTCATTTTTAGGTACGTAGTGAGTGTGAGGCCAGCCTGAGTTCTATGACCCTGTCTCAAAAGCCAAAACAAAAAAGGAAGATTCAATAGGAAGAAAATGACAACAACAAAAACAATGACAATAATATAGCAGAAACCAGCAATAACAAACCAAGCCATCCAAACCAGAGAAAAATAGAGAATTAACAGGAAAATGAAAGGTATAAGGTAAGATGAGATGGAAAATTGGACCTTAATATGTCACAATGACAAGATTTAAAATGAACTAGCAGTTTTGGTTGGTGGGGAATCTATACCCCATTTAAATGAGATACATGTAAAACAAATGGACACCAAAGGCAAGAAGAGTAAAGAACTCAGACTCAAAGAAATCATGAATGAAAGTTGAAGTGGTTATGAAAATATCAGAAAAAAAAAAACATTGTGAGTAGATCAGTCACCACATAATGATGGACCAGTCTGCGTGATCTTACAGAGTTTCAGTATGTACACAGCACAAAGGCTAGAACTTGAGAGACAGTTCAGTCTCCAGCCTTTCTCACTCCCTACTTTGAGTAGACAGAGCAGTAACTGGAGGTACAGGAGCTCTGCCAGCCCTAGCTATCAGACTCAGCTCAATAGTCCTTCACACACTTAGCACTCAACAGTGGAGAAACACAAAAATAGAATATTTATGAACACTGGACAGGTTTGAAACTACTTCACACAGTAAGTAAACACACCCCAAGGTCATATGTTTGGACAGCAGTGCAAATTAATTAGGAATTAATTTAAAGACACGACATTAGCAAGAGAATAAATTGGTGAGGTTCTGGGGGGTAGTTGGAGAGGGGAAGTGTGTGTGTGTGTGTGTGTGTGTGTGTGTGTGTGTGTGTGTGTGTATTAAATCTTCCAAGAATAAACGAAAAAACTGTATGTTGTCTTAGCTAAAATCTTATGTGTTCTGAAGACAAAGACCTCCAGGAAACGCTGGGTTAAATCGAGTTCTATAAGGGTACAAGGGTCAAGGACGAGACCATTCTCCCTTGTAGGAGTCCTCAGGTGTTAAAACACAGGTGCACATCCTGGCAGTATTCTCTGTAGTGTCTGTGGGTCTGTTTAGTCCCAGTTTCTCTCTGTGGTAGAGTCCGTGGGACTAATGTCCCACGGAACACACTTTGGGAAATTACTCCACAGCAACCCTGGCCGGCACTTCTCTCCTTCAGCATTCTAGGCAGGTCATGAACCTTGGGTTCCTGATGAGATGGACAAGGTGAACATCACAGCAAACAGCAAAGGTTGTCCACAGCAGCTGCACAAAGTCAGGAATGTCTGTGT
Organism: Cricetulus griseus; assembly: GCF_003668045.3. Taxonomy (NCBI): domain Eukaryota; kingdom Metazoa; phylum Chordata; class Mammalia; order Rodentia; family Cricetidae; genus Cricetulus; species Cricetulus griseus. Next base: position 440,101,621 of record NC_048595.1, on the reverse strand, counting down.
CTTTAAATTATCCTCTTAAAAAACAAACAAAAAACCCAACAACTCATGAGCCACTCTGAAGTCCACTCAGAGCTGGGCACAGGTATAACATTCCTAGGTCACATCCCCGAGCTCAGGACAGCTTGACTCTCCTAGGGAGACTTTCAAACCGAAGCCTCACTTTCCAGTCAGTTCAGAGACCCAACTTCCCTTTGGACCAGTGAGGCAGTGATGGCTGATGGATGGCTCTGTGGATGAGAGTCAATCTATTTTGAGGTCAGGAGCAGGATCACCCCCCCCTTTCAAGTTCTTTGTCATGCACTCTGCCTTTTGTACCCCAGGCCATGACTTCAACCTTGTCAGGAGCTCCTCTATACCATGGTGATGAGGAGACAGCATGGCTGAGAGACAGCAAGCTGTAGGCCCACTCTGGTTGGGCAGAACTTTTGTTCTTCTAGCCTAATTCTTCAAATATATAAAATGTATATTGGTTTACCTGGCAGCATTGTGCATATAAGGAAAGGTGTATTGGGCTAGAGTGGTGACTTAGCAATTAAGGGCTCTTTGTGTTCCTTCAGAGGACCAAAGTTCTGCTCTTAGCATCCATGAATAGTGGCTTACAACTTCTCCAGGGGATCTGACATCTTCTTCTGGCCTCTGTGGGTACCTGCATTCATATGTACACACTTACATACACACACACACACACACACACACACACACACACACACACACACACACTTAAACCTAAGTATAAAATATGAGTATATTATGTTGGTGTGGTTAACATGTCTGAAACATCTTCTTTCTCTTCCCTTCAGGAGGTGGAACTTATCCCTCCTACCCTGGACTACGTGATGCACTCCTAAGGAACAGAACGTGGAAAGACAGCATGCATGTCTTCTGAGGGTAGGTATTAAAGACCCTGTAGCCCCATGTGGGATATGCACACTTCCTCTCTCTAGGTCACTAGTACCCTGGAGAAACCCATGGGAACTGAGTGTTTGAGAAGGCCAGGTGGCAAGAGCTCTCATCCCCCTGCTTCATGGGACCTCGAGTGTCAGCCAGATCTTCAGAAGCGCCAGAAGATTCTGATCAGAAGTGCTCCCGTAGCTGACCCTGAACTTGTGAGGCCCCAGAAACTGTGTGAGTTATTAAGTGCCTTTTGCTTTATGGTACTGAGTTTGGGGATAAGTTGTCACACAGCCATAAATGACTAATGCACCCATCAGTCAAAACTGTTCAGGGCAGATGGAAGCCTCTGTGAGGTCATCTCATGTAAAGTAATCCACTCCATATGGCTGGGGCTAGGCTAGGCTGGTGACAAATGAGGATTCCTTATGACTGGGAAGCTGAAATACTGGGGATGGAGACAGCAGAACCTTTCTATGGAAGTGAGAGTTGCTTACGACTCCAGCAGGGGTAGACATGGTAGTCCATCTATGCAGTGGTGCACCCTACAGCTGAGAAGTCACTGAGGGTTATCTTAAATGGACAAGGAGTGTGTCAGGATATAGCATACACGAAAGAGCAATGCACAAAAGAGCGGCTATATTGTGTTTTTGTTTGTTGGTTTTGCCTAAAAGGCATACGAGATACTTGAGTTTGTCACTGCTGAGGTGGTTTAATCAGTTAAAGTGAGTAGGACCAAGTCTGATGACATGTTTGAACCACAGAACTCACATGACGGAAATGGAGAACCAACTCCTGAAACCCCACCTCTGACATCCACATGTATGTTGTAGCATGCCCACACACACACACACACACACACACACACACACACACACA